>NW_005054592.1:239403-252257 GCF_000277835.1 Geospiza fortis | reverse complement strand
TTGTATATAACTTAAGACTCATTATCTCTTTCAATATTGCTTATAAATCTGAAAATGTACGAGTTAATTGCACATGCTGTTGTTGGGTGTCAGTTTCTGAACTAGCTGTGTGCTTTGGGAGAGGCTGATTTCTGTTGTCAGGGAGCAAGTTGTTTTGTTTCTTGCATGGAGAGGCATAGTTTTCTATTGCTGTACAAATTCAACAGAGCAGTGAAAAAGAATGGTCCATCTGTGTCCTCAACCTTCTCTTCCCATCATTTTAAAGGTATCCCTTTGCTGGAACCATGTGCCTATTACCTGGCTTGTTTTGAAGAAGAACAACAGCCAATTGCTTTCCATCCCTCTCAGGATGTTCTCCTGCCAAATTATCTGCATTCAGCACCTGAGGAAATTTTACCTGAACTGTTGCAGTTTGCTCTGCATCTCATCCAGAGAGACTGAATCACTATCTGGAATGAGCAGCATGAAACTTTCTTGCTGCATGGCCCTCCAGAATCTCTGCCTCAAGGAACCAAAGCTGACCAGCAAAGGAAGAAGGGAACTTGCAAATAAGCACAGAACTTGTGTCCAAATGTCCTGATGCCTACAAGGATTCTCTAGGCAGCCTCCAAATTCTTTTGAGAATTCACTGGTAAGTATATTTCAGTGCTCTGCTGCAGTGATTCTGAGCAGCACACCAGAGCAGAACTGCAGCATATTTGAAACAATTGCCTTGGCTTTGATTCAATAATTACTTTAATGAGAAAAGTGAGCTGTTTATATTAAGATATCTTGCTTACATAAGACAAGCTGCTTCACCACAGCCAGAATTCATTAATCATTATTAAAGCTGGTGTACAGAAAATTACAGGCTCCAGCTTCCCAGGATTAGGTATTTTTAAAGGCTTTTAAGCAAAGTAGCTGATTCATTTACATGCAGAGCAAACAACATGTTCATGAGCATTGATTTGAAAAACACTAATGTATTTGCCTCTTCACCTCTAAAAGCTAGTTATAGAAAAAAGCTATTTGAACATTTCAAAGTTAATGAAAAAAGTGGTTCAACTGAATATTCCACTAAATTCCAGATTATATTCACATCCCAATAATTGTCTTCTGTTGTAGCCTGGATAAAAACATTCTGAGATGAGTTCTGTGATTTGTTCAGTTCCATGTGATCCATTATTATCATTTTATTGTCAAGTGTAAAACATCTTTTGAAAAACAATCAACTTGACAGTATTCCACATTTCAAAATAGCTTAAAACATCTTAGAATAACAAAACTAAAATCCAGACAAGAAAAAAACTTTCAAAAGTTTATAATATGATGAGTAAAAATGTTAGGAAAAGAGTTAAATACATTATTTTATTTCTTAATTATTTCTAAGTCTCAGTATGAATTTTAAGATTTGTTGTAAATATTTACTTGAAGTGTAAAGGCAATATCCATAAATTATTAGGCTGTATGTGAGGCTGCCCAGCCTAGCATTTCTCTTTCAGCAAACGGGCCTCTCCTTTCACAGAGAGGATTATGAGCTGGGAATTATCTTGGGAAAGGCTTGCTCATGTGTTTTTATTTGTTGCTACAATAATTTTATTTATTTTTCTTTGCCTTCCCAGCCAAGTAAATGACTGCCTTGATGTTCTCCGGATCACTTCACAACTAGAATGTCTCAAAATATTTCGACAGCAGAGCTATTTTTTTCTTTCTTCTTATTATAGGGGAAGGAGGAGCCCTAATATTCCTTAGGAACAAGAGAGAAATTTCATAAACTCGAAGAGGAAATTTCAGATTGTCATGACATATCTATACAAAGGATGTTTTGAAGCAGACAAAAGTCTCTACTGTTCATATTATGATGTCCTTATTATTTCAAACTAGGATGGAAAACGCACAAGAAATAATAGTTTCTTTCTTTGAAGAGAGATTCCTGGAGAGTAAAAATTAGGCCGTGAAGAACGACAGCTGTAATTTCCAAACTTTAAGCACATGGCATAAATCAGCTGACGTGCTGGAAAGCCAAGCTCTCCACTCTGGGCAAGGAGAGGGCCAGGCAGCAGAATAAAAATCAGTCCCAAGCCAAGAAAGAGACTCGGTTTCTGCCTCTGGCTGGATCACAGGATGGGGTTAATTGTGTCAGAAAATGTGGGACTGTGAGGCACTTCCTCACAGGGTAAGAAAGGGAATCAGTTCAGCAAAGAGGGAGGCAAAAGAGTTAAGTTGCTTTCATAGCTGCTGGCTTCTAGCACATGTGATACAGAACCCAGCCCAAAAGAACAAAGTAGGCTGGATTACTGAGGCACTGGCCCTGGAGAAGCCTTTTCACTCTGTCTCTTATTCACTAGAGCACCTCTTCCATAGTTCCTGCTTCCCCAGAAACTGCAG
This sequence comes from Geospiza fortis, assembly GCF_000277835.1. Taxonomy (NCBI): domain Eukaryota; kingdom Metazoa; phylum Chordata; class Aves; order Passeriformes; family Thraupidae; genus Geospiza; species Geospiza fortis. The sequence goes on along the minus strand of NW_005054592.1, from coordinate 249,890 downwards.
GGACACACTGTACAGCCTTCTTGCAACAATCACTACAAGCTTGTTATTTTTGACCACATTAATTCATATTTACCAATCAACTATTCCTTAAATAATGGCTTGCCCCAGACAAACTGGTGTGATTCTACAGTCTGCTTCTGAAACCTTCCTTGATGAACTCCTCCTGGTTTAAAACCTTTCACCACTGCAGGAACTGATGTATTTATTCCAAATGGCAGAAATAATGGCAGCTCTTGGGATCATAGTCTTCAAAAACTGTGCTCAGTAACTGAGGTTTTAAAGCCTGCAACCAATGCAGAACTATGCCAGCATTTCCAATGATATGCAATTTATGTAATTTTTGGAAAAGAAACAAAAACTACTGTTACTTGATTTACTGCTTCCTTTGATAACCCCTTGTCTATGCAATTAATCATCAGTCATGAAATACAATCACAAGTTACGAATAATGCGATGCAGACACTTCTCTGAGCATATAAGTCACTTTTCTAACAGTAAGTTCTTGCTTGGTATGAGGGTTTTGGGCTTTTCTGAATTAAGATAAAGAAAAAATAGGCACTTGACCTGTCAGCCAAGAGGCCTTGAAACCCTTGATTAAACAAGCAAAGATGCAGCTGGTAAATTTGCGCTTCATATATTTCAAAACAAATTAGTCAAAGGATTTATTAAATAACAATTGGTTTGTGAGTCTTTTCTACATTATTTTTTCCACATGTGCCTTAGTTGTGGTTCCAAAAGGAGGCTTTTTTCTCAGCAAGAGCACATCTGCTCCGGGGGCCTATTTCTCAACCAAAATAAGAGCCCATGATAAGCAGTATTAAAATTAATTACTATGTAAATGATTCTGTTTTGACAAATATGATTTAATGAGGGGAATAAGTAGTCCTCAAGAACTAATTGCTTCTTTGTAAACAGACACAACTTTCATTCAACCAAACATAAAAAAGAAGGATTAAATATGAATACCTAATTTTATTTCACATCTAACATTTGTGCTTCCTATTTAGCTATTCTCCATCTCACTTATGCCCTTCAGGGATAAGAGTCAGGCACAGAGAAGCCTTCCCAAATTAAAATTAGGTGTAAATGGATTTTCAAAGTTTTTTTTTAAAGCGCCAACAGTTTTTTACACATTTGGATTACTAAATATTGACATGTGCATTGGCAATAACTAGCACACCAGAATGGGCATATTTTAGAAATTCAGAGGTTTTCTTGCATATAATAAATTAAACTGAAATGTTAGTGGTGTGAAGGTTTTAAATCTACCCCCTCACCACTACAAGTTTGGGGTTTTTTTAATTTGGATAATAATAGGAGGATGAATAAGGAGACCTTTATTTTTTCCTTCTATTTTCATCTATAGAATTCCAAAAAATTTAATCAAGATTGGATTCTCAAAAGGCATATTCCATTTGAAGTAAAATCAAAATACATGTCAAACTCTCTCCTAAATATACAGACCCAAAAATAAAGTTTGAGGTCAGAACAGCAAACATCTCTTTCCAAATATTCAGATTATTGTTCAGTCTGGAGACAGTCAGCTATTCTTCTGGGACCCTTCTTAGGGCATTGCACACAGTGTGATGATCTGTGATTATAAAACTGCCATGCTAAGAGTGATCAAATCCTGATTGAATATTCTTGAACCACCATTCCAGAGAGGCCACTGAGGCCTCACAGTCCTGAGGGGCCCAATTGTCCCTTCCTCTGCTCACTAGTCTTTTAAATACACCCTTTTGTCCTTCTCATACGTAATTCTATACTGTAGGCTGACAGCATATACAACCTTCTCACGAGTCTTGTTGGCTACTACCATTGAGGGATTTTCCTCAGGGAAAAAAGAGACCAATTACTCATATATGAGATTTCTGAAATTTCTGCTTTACCAAGATGGCACAAACTGCTGGAAAATCCTAGTTTGACATTACAACTTTAGAAACACATTTGTAACCACAAAATACAACAGGTATTTTTCATTGTTTCACATAACACCCACAAAACCAACAGTCCAACACATCTATTACCTGCAGCATTTGAATTTTATCTCCTAGTTTGCTGTGACTAATTTATTTTGCAGGTGCCTTTTTCATAATCATTTACCTTGGAAAAAAAACCAAACCAAACAAACAACAAGCCTTCTCAGTCACTGGTTTGTATATTTGCAAATGTGGGGCTTTGCAAACCTGATCTCATAGTGGCATAATTATAATATTGGTTTCATGACTCATTCAGTGATTACATGCTAAATGCTAACTGGCCACTCCTTGTCACTCACTATTTGCCAGCACAGTGTTTATCTAAACCAGAGTGTGCTGACCAAAAAGCACATGCCGTTAAAAATGCACTTAAATTAAATCATGAAGTTGCTCTTTCCTTTTTTTTAATACCCCAGTGTAATTTTTGCATGCATAACACAAACACTGAAGTTGTGCATCCCTTACACTGTAAAATCAAAATGAGATTTGTATTAGTTTCAATTCTTTTCTATTGCATTTATAGCCAGACCAAAGAACAACCGTAAAAAAGACTCAGTGTTTTCAGATCTGCACTGTCTTTGGAGCAAGAATATCTTCCTAAGCCCATCCCTGAAGTGTGCTACCACAACTCTGACAACAAAGGGTGAATTTCTCCTAGAACTGACACAAAACCCTACACACTTCCCATTTTTCAGAGGGGAATGAGAGGAGAGAGCAGAAGATTGCTGGACCTTTATCAAATCACTGCCATGATTTTCCTGCCATGTGCCAGTCCCCACAGGGTGGGCAAGTGGCTTTTCTTCACTGCTCCCTGCTTTCCCCCAGGCTGTGCCAGGTGAGCTCAAGTGCACAGCAACAACTCAAGCTCTTCTTGAGCAGAGCCACCCAAAGCTGTCCCAGGCCAAGGCCCTCCCCTGGGACATTCCAACCTTCCTTCTGTGTGAGGCCACACAAGTGAGCCCCACAGCAGTCGCACATTAAGGACTTCTCATGTCCTGTCGTATCAGGCCAAAATATTAAAGCTTAACAAAACCAGTTCTCGTGTTTATAGTACAACTGTGTAATCTCAGGATACTTGGAAAGTTCACATAATGACTAAGTACAAATAAACAGCAAAATCGAATGCTTTGGGAAATTGAATTCAACTTCCTGTAGCTAATAAAGCAAGGCTAAGCTGGAGCAGGAAGAAAAATTAAAAAAAAAAACCAGAAATATTGTTAAAACAATACTTAAATACTGAAGTGATTGATACAAGTGGTACAAATGGCTGCTTGTAAAAACATTTAACTTAGGTGAATCTACTGGCTGCATATAGTTGCCATACACTGTTTGATCTACACTGTAGTGTTCAACTGCAAAACTAAGAGAGCTTTGCTACAAATATATGCTGAGTGGCACAGAACTATGTTCTTTGTCAAGAGATTCACAGATGATAGACCAGCTCCCAGTATTTCATTTAGGTTTAGTTCCTTCTTTTCAGCCACCTGAACACTGGAACAAGTTGCTCAGAGATTTTGCAGTCTCCATCCTTGGACACAGTCAAAGAAGGGCTGGCTCTGCACAACCTGCTCTAGCTGATGCTTCTCTGGGTGATGCCTTTCCCTGTTCTTAAAAATTTGAGAGCCAGACATGGTTAAGGGGTAAGAGGTTTTTATCTCAGGATTTTAATAAGGATCCTTATTGGTGCACCACTTGGCCAAGGTGGGACGCACCGCAATGCATGCACACAATATATGTCTACAATTTATAGACCTCACAAATTAGCAGATCTAACAAGGGTGCCCCAATGGGAGGCCTGGATGAATGGCAGGATAATCCCTCATCCCTGGAAGGGCCAAATCTCTGGTTTACTGGATACGTTCTAGAGAGGACCTTGGTTTCCCAAGTTAGCCTAGGGTTTTCCAGCCTCCTACTACAAGGTCTTTTGGATGTTTGGTCTCCTGGCCTAAAAGAACACCAGGAGTATGCTAAATTATCAGGCTTAACAAAGTACAAGTATATATGCTAAGAATACTGAGGATACATTAAAGTTATATAAAAGAAAAGGAAAAAAATCATCTTTGCATTATGAGTAGGGGCACGTAACTAAATAATCTCAACAGGTCCCTTTCAACCTCAACCACTCAGTAATTCTAAAGGAAGGGCTCTCAGACACCAAATCCAGAACAGTGGAGACTTTTATGTTTCACTGAGTCCTAAAGATGCTAATAGCCTCTTTTTTTTTAATCTGTTTTTTTTTTTTTCCATTTCCCTTTGGTTCTTTTTGAACTAGAACTTCCAGACACAAGTATAAAAACCTTAGTGAGAGCAATCTTTGTATTTGATATGCCTACCACAATGATAGTTTTATCTTCATTTATGACCTCAAAATGACCCTGACTTGCATTACATTATATTTGAAAATATATTTCTCTAAAAAGCTCCATGTTGGGGAAAAAACAAAACACAACATGAACAAAACACAAAACATGAAGGAAATGGTTCCTCTTACATTTCCATTTTTAGCACTAAGCTTGACATGACCTTGAATTTCCCATGTTATAATCAGACATTTACTGATGAGATTTTTCTTATTATTGGGGAGGACAAGTTATGTACCTTTGTAGTCCGATTTTACTCTTACAGTTTTCTACATGCATTTTTTCCTTTTTAAATCCTCAAAACTGATGTATTCCACACATACAAATACCCCACACTCTTTATGTATATATTCAGTTGTCTCTATGTATATATTCAGCTTGAGTTCTATCTAGAATATTAAGATCAATTTTTGTAAAAAAATGCATTCTAGATGTAGTATTAACCTAAAGAAGACCCGTGACATGACAGTGCTCTAGCTGGGTTGACTGTCACACTGACAGGAATATTTCAGAGCACATGCAACCTCTGATTTTATTTTTTCCTTTGGTGCATATCAGGCAGAAAATGAAACAAGCACTCTTCTTAATAGTGAGGTTTCTCCATGCTGAAGGAGCAAGTATAATTATGGCTTAATTTTTTATTTAAGAAAATTAAAACAAGAGAAATATTTCCATGTGGTACAGTATGCAGAGCAAAATAAGTTGTCTGCAGATGCTGGTAAAATTCTAGTGCTGTTCAAAGCATATTTTTAATTTCACCACAAACTGATAGCTGAACTGAAGAATAAGACATAAGTTCCTTATTGTTCAGTTCAGCTGTAGGAGTTTCGTAGCTTTTTATGTAAATAACCAATAAAAGGTCAGGACTTAAAAAATATAAGGAACTCCCCTGATTCTTCTCCATTGTGATTATCACTCATGTATGACTTAGCTTTACAAGTCATTAACTTTTGATCTGATTTAAAAAATGTTCTTTAAAAGTCTATGGAAAGCTCTATTGCCCATTTCTGTTCACCAATAAGCAAAGGTCATTGTAAAGGACAGTTAATGATCCAAATGTCAAAGAAATGCCAAGCAGTTACAGGAGAAAGCAGCATTTAGTGATTCTCTTAAAATATTTTTAAACTCTAGTGTCTTGACGTGGATCAGCAGTTCAGAACTCAGTTTAGTAGCTGATAGCCTACTTTTATTTATATAACTATAACATTTCTGACACACTAATAGCAAACAAACTACAACTTTCTACCTCTGGCTTGGCAGGTTCAGCTTTAGATATCTGAAGGATTCAAGTTTGGTTCTTGGTAAGAATGGCTAATTTTGGTTCTTAGTAAGAGTGGCTGATTTTTGCAAACAAAGAGGAAACTGTATAAGTAACTTAAAAACTCAAAGCAGAAAACCAATATATACAACTATGCATAAATTATCACCACCCTGTACAACAAAGCACTTTTGAAGTTACTTTTTCAGACATTCTTATTGCCCAGCAACTTAGTAAACCATTTTGTACTATCAAATTAGCACAACCCAAGGTATAGACCCACTGGTCTTACGGTCTATTACAAAGCAAATGAGAAAGGTAATAAAAATATTCTATTCATGGAGGCTGTCTCTATGCAGGAAACTTATTCATCTACATTAAGAACAAAACACTTCTGATACTGTCAAAAACAGGATGCTGGGAGAATAGGATGTAATATTTTGGACATGTATCTAGGGATATTCACTTTCATTTGAACAACTTCCATAGAAGCAGAAAACAGAGAGGTTGAGATTGTTTATAAAATACCTGTGTCTGAGGCTCAAATTTTGACACAGGTTGGAAGAGTCATGCCATGACATCAACAAATCAGCCATGCCTCACCTAACTAAGGCTGCTTAAAACTCACACCTGCTCCCTTATCAGGCACCAGTGAAGGCAATTCATCCCACCACAAGCAATCACCACCAGGAATGTTGATATGAATCAGAGAGCTCAGCCCCATGAGTCACATCAGTGACCAGAGCAGCATCTGCACCTGAGAATTTTACTGCAAGATCAGAAGTTATTCAAAGATCACTTCTGAAATTAACCATGACAGACTTTAGCACCAGCATAAGAGACAATGATCTATACACAACAATTAATAAAATATTATTACAAAATGTAGAGCTGAAACCATTCAGTAATACCTGGAAAATATCTAAAAAATACTATATAACCATATAGTTATATATATACACACACACATATATATACACACACACTTTCTGCTGTAATCTGGAAAATACTAGATTATGTTAGGCCTGTATAATTAAAAGATGCAGTGAAGTCTGATCAAAAGAACTGTTTCCTCTCTCCCACACCCCCCATCTTGGTCCAACTGACCATTTTTAACTGCTAGTTTCACTTTGAAATGCAGGTGGTTTATATTCCTCAAAGTGTACTTCCACACTTGAGATCTGCTCTACAGACACTGAATATTATAGGGCACAATTCATTCCTTCCTTGATTGCCCACCTTCTCTAATATACTAGAAAAAGGGACAGCATTAAGTGTATTTGAAAACTGACTTATCAAGAAACCAGCAAAAATTCTTGCCATCTTAAGCAACACAAGGATAGCAAAGTGAAGCCTCAAGCTGTCACTTCTCTTTGCAGTTATGGGATGGAAAGAAACCAACTTGTCTGTTAATCGTTATTTCACACTTTTTGTCAGGTTTCAACAGTTGGTATCAAACCTAGAGGAGCCCACCCCAGCTGGCTGTATATTAATTTTCCTGTAACTCCTTCCCTCCAAATATCCTCATTTGCCTCATCATACTCATTTTGGGTAAGGATACCAAGAAGATGCAATTAGAGCTCCAGGCTCTGGTGGGGGAGTGTGATCTGTAGGATGTTTTTGTTAGAGATTTTGCGGGGATAACTTGCCTTTTCCCCACTCTCTTTAACTTTTGCCTCCTACCACTCTGCTGTTGCTGGCATCAGCCAGTATTTCCCTTAGCAAAGCTTCAGGCACTCTCTGGCAGAACTTCTTGGGCAAAGGTCTGAGCTTAATCTGTTGCAACAGGCTGAAAATTCTGTAGTAACTTTATTTAAATATATCTCCATGTTTCCCAGTTAATAAGTCATCCTAAGAGAAATATATCTGACATTTCAGAAACCACTGAAAAAGAAAAGAAAGGCACCTCTTCCTAACTTCTGTATTTCAGCTCCTTAGACTTTTCTCATTCCAATTAGAAGAGACATTTCTCAGCCCTATTCCACTCCAGCCTGTCCATGGTTGTAGAAATTTAAGCTTAGCTCAGAAACACCATCTTTATCTAAGAATCAGTGCAAACCTCTCATGCAAAGCCCAACCAAGAAACTCACACAAGACCCAGAACCAAGATGGTTGCATTAAGCATTAATCCCAAAAATTCAAAATTTCAGACATCAAAAATAAATTCAAAATACTTCTGAATAGCCTATTTGTCTTACCTCATGATTTCTGGCATTGATCCCATTTTGCCCACAGTCTGATACTGAAAATAGGAGTTTGGAATGGAGGACTTTTAGAAAAATTAAATTACAAAAAACAAAACATCATGAAATATATTTCTTATTTCAGTGACATTTCTAGAAGTGGAATGATGAAAATTAATATTTAGCTGAAATTAAAGACAAGCAACTATTGTTTTAAAAATAACTATTCCAATTTTTTTTTAGTATACTGTGTTTCAAAATACTGGAACTCAATATAAAAAACTGCTTAAAATTGTAACTTTTTAACATCCTTGAAAGAATAAACCACTGTCAGAACTAGCATCCTCTTTACCTAAATTTACCAGATACAGTGCAACTCTTACTTTTAATGGCCCTTTAATTGATGCAGTGCTAAAGTAAACTTCAACTAAAGAGACCATTTAAAATACATGCAGAAAGAAGAGTGAAGGATATCCCAAGATTAAAATTACACCAGTGGCCAAAAGATACATTGTGAAGGAATATTAAAATTGTCATTGGTGAGTAGGGAGAATCTGTCATTTCCCTCTTTTAATAATGTTTATACAGATCACAGAGTTTCCATTGAGACATCCAAATCACAAGGTAACTTGTCAAACTTTTAACAGAATTATTTAAAAAAAGGACTAACATCAAGATCTCACATTAAAACATTATATTCAGACAACTTAAATGCTTAGGTTCTAGTCCATAAATTACATTCATCAACCATTTTTCTTCTCTTTCTCCTGGATTTAGTACTAAATAATGAACAAAATTAGACCAATTATGACAATTAGCAAATAGCACCCTCTATTAGCACACTTTTGCTTTCCAAAGCATTACTGAAAGACATGTCCATTATTGCAATTTCCAAGGTCATCTCTACAGGCTCTCCTTTTGTACAAAGGTAAGTCACTAATTCTGCTTTTCGAGAAGTATTTCAGGTTCAAGGCCAAGCATGTTAAAATTGGGTGTATGAAAACAGGTATTGTGGCGTTCATGCAAGTATATCTCTATAAAGGCCCCTCTGAGAGGATAACATCACCTCAAATATCTTGGACATTGAAACTCTGTGAAGGTAAAGAAGTTGGATGCTAAAATGTAACCATGTTTTACCAATGAACTTTTTACTTACTTCTCCATCTCCATCACATTACTTTTATGCATAACACCAGATGCACAGTGCAAGGATGACGTGTAATTTCACATATTCCTGTGCAAGGAAAAATAATAATTCAATTATACAGAAAAAAACCCAATCACAGATGTACAGAATGGTTGAGGTTGGAAGGGACTTATGAAGATCATTTAAGTTCAATTGGCCTGTAAAAGCAGCATCAACAGAGTATGCTGTCCAGGGCCTTGTCTGGCTGGGTTTTGCCCATCTCCAAGGCACATAATCCACTGATCCACGATTTCTCTTTACTCAGCTCAACCCACCTGGACATCTTAAATTTAAGATGGCAATAATTCAACATTTTGCTCAGCTAAGTTCAGAGTTTTGACAATGACACATCTTGACAACCATGGTCTGAGGAGTAAGTACTGATAAGAAAAGGACATTTCTCTAACTCTGGCTACTAAATCCATCAGCTAAAGCAAGAATTATGTGAGTTTATAAGTCCAACTTTTTTTTTTGCTGTGAGGGCTCAGTCTGAGACAGGAGCATTTGCACAGGTTATCAAATAAGTTAACATCTTCAAGTTGCTTTGGGGTTATCAAGCAATCAAATTCTCTTAAATGATTTTAAAACAGTCATAAGTAATTCTTTGTTATTTGGGTGGTGTGTGAAGAGTTGTTAGTTTTTCTTGTTTTCTGAAAATGAAACATTACATATGGGACTAGGATCTGCTCATAGCAACAGTTCCCACAAATACAGAAAGTAGTTGTGTCATCCCCAGTGTTCTGTCCCTACACATTGGGTGGAAAATTTGGAAAAGAAATCTCTTGAACCTGAATAATCAGTGCATTGGGTGGAGCACTCACTTTGCAGCACTGAATATTCACCTCTGGAACTGAGTTCAAATCCAAGTCAAACTGATGTAACAGAAAATTCTCCAAACAGAGCATTAATAACAAAATATCTTGTCAAAAATCAGCTTCAGAAAGATAATGCCTACAGCAAGTTGTTTGTTTGTTTTTTTTGTTGTGTTGGTTTTTTGTTGTTGTTGTTGTTGTTTTGTTTGTTTTTTGCTTTTTTATTTAGTGTTGAGCATTATGGTCAGGGTATTATAAAGCTGTGGTCTGAAAGATAAATCCTTAATACTTTGTTGTGCCTTTCAAGATTGCAACTGCTAAATTAGATACTATTTGTTGAAACTTTAGGTCTTTGTTTAGATCTCTGAAATATTTACCAACTGCAAATTCAACTTCACATGGAAAAGTACACAGCCAAGAAGCCTAAGAATAAATATTCAAACCAAATTCCCATAAGACTAGGTTTTGGGACACTGAAAAATACACCAGTATCCCATCCTTTTCCGATAGTAATAATTTTCCGTATCTGGAGAAACCAGTTCTGAGTGAGACTAAGGAATCCCAAAAGGCAGGAAGGTACAGAAGTGCTGCTGAGTGTTGCTTTACCATACTTTTCACATTTACTGGATCCAAACAGTATCAGCAGTGCAATAGCTTGAGAGAGGTGGTCTGTGTATGTCTGATTTTGGCAGAAAAAAATAATGCTAGA
>NW_005054592.1:204609-239393 GCF_000277835.1 Geospiza fortis | reverse complement strand
CCTGCTGAATTTTCAAGCAGAATTGCACAACTAGAGGTTCTCAACAGTTACCTGTACTCTTAAATGCTAACCTGTGATTAAATATGCCTTTTATATTCATTCAGCTTCACAGTAGTAAAATGTTTGGTTTACTTTTGCTAATAACAATTATGCAAAAGTTATCATGAGACTGCTTCAAAGGTATTCTGAACAACAGGGCAGCCACAGGTGATCTCCCTGAGTACTAAATTTCTCCAAGTCTTATCACTACAGAAATATGATACAGATAACAGACAACCATGCAACATTCAGTCTCTAACTCCAGCCTTGAATAAAGCTTTAGGTCAGCGCATTTGCACCTGTGAGACAATGACTTCAGTGTAACAGGTGACACAGAGATGTATTTCCAAACCCCCAGGTACAATGGCAATGAAACAAGATGCCTTAACCTCCAAAATTACCATGTCAGAGGAGTTTCATCAAAATTACACTGTCCCCTCAGTGATATTTGGTGCCCCTCTTCTGAAATTTAAAGATAAAAAAGCTCTGCTGTAAAACAGTAGTACTATCAAAAAGGACTTGTGCCACCACTGTTCATATTTGGCCTATAGGATGAGGAAATGAAGCATTAATTTGCAGTATTAATTGCCCATATATTGGGAAATGCTCTAGGAAAAAGGCAGATGAAAGAACCCAGCTTCTCCCTACTCTCTACTATAAGGATTTCCATTAAAATAATTAAGAAGAAGTGGTTTAAAAATATTTGCCCCTTTCATCCACGTCATGGAGGCTTTTTTTTTTTCATTTGAAACAGGAAAGAAAAATAGGAAGTGAATACTTTTTGACAAATAGGAAAGAAAAATAGGAATTGAATATATTTTGTGATAAAATTAAGCATAAGGTAAAGTACTGCTGCAGGCCTGGTATGAAATGAGCCCAGGTGACCCAGCTGAGCTCACAGAACCATGCTTGCCCTCTGATTAATATTAAATCTGGCTCTAATGAAAAGTACTTACCTGACCAATTGATTTTCTATGAGAGGGAACAGTGCAAACATGGGAAGGAAATGCTTCAATTTCAGAAAAAATATTGTCGAAGAATTATTTTAGAAATAAATGTATTTTCTTAAGAACAGAAACTTTCAGCTCAGAGCCTGAATGAAAAGGCAGAGTTCATCACTAAGCCTCAGGCTTATCCTGCCAGCAAAGCTTTACATTTCCCATTCCTTACTTTGACATTTTCTTACTAGCAGTCCTCTGAGATAATAAAGCAGCAGGTCACAGTCTGATGATTTCAGTCCCATGGAGGATTTGGATCAGATGCTGCTTCTTAGATGCACCATTTCACATTTACATTAAAAGGCATTAGAGTTGACAGCAGAACCACGAAAGACATTTTTTTTAAGGTACCAATTTTCCCATGAATGTGAAGCAGTGCTAATGAATGAAATAATTAACTTGAAGGCTCATTTCAATAACCTCTGTTCTGGAAAAGTCTTCTATATTTTTTCATTATACATTCCATTCCTGCCTAGGAGGACAAAGAGGAATTACAGAATCCTCAGAAGTTGCAGAAACAGGTTTTTAAAATTTATTACTATCCATATTTTTTTTCAAAAATTGTTACTGGTAAGTTACACTGGCAGTGGAGTTATCCTGTTAGTGTCAAAGCTTTGATGCTTGACGAAAAGAGATGCAGAACATGTAAACATGTGAAATTATACCTGACATTTTCAAGTTACGGAGGATCCCTAGGTTACCATTTCATTTTTCTTAGTTTCATTTGAAACATGTATTTTGAAAATAGTGTCTGTCAAGACATTGTAAGGTTCACAATGTTCTCAGAAGGTGTTATTTTCCCCTGTGGAGAGATCCTTGTTAATAAATACTGTGTAATGATTTAAACTGCTTGGTACAGCACAGAGAGCAGGCAGTCTGACAGCCCCTGAAATCACCATCAGGAACAGAGTTGTACTGTTTGAAGCTCTGGGAATCATATTCTAATGGCCTGAACCTATCTTTCTTTTTGTCAATATCTACTCTCAATGAATCTACAAATACATCATGAAATGCTTGCATGTGTGAAGTCACAGATAAAACACATTCCTCTCTATGGAAAACAACTTGTCTTAGGTTACAACAATATCCCTACAAGCACTGTGGAAACAGAGTGGGAAAAGCTTGAGATCAACAGGAATTGTTGTTATCTCAATGAAAACAAGTCCTAAGGAATATTTGCTTTCTCTGATCAGTGATATATCCAGAGTATGAAAACCCAAGATACTATAAAGGGCACTTTTTATGTCCATCAAAATTTATTCTGAAGTATGTTCCAAGATCTTCCATCTTTCTGACTCAATGATTCTGGGTGCTAGGGCTTCCTCATTTGCACTGGTTCTGCACTTTTGCATCTGCTAATTAATGAATTATGATTAATTAAATACATTATATTTGTTAAATATGTGCTGAGAAATGCACAAATACAACTGAGAAAACAATTTGTCACAGTTAAAAACCTATCAGTGAACATTCCCAATGTCAATCACATCTATTAATAATTGAAAAAACTTTAAAACACTTCAATTCTACTTTTACTGTTCATACTTCACTAAAATAGCAATGAGGACTTTGTAGGATTCAGGCTTAGTTCAAAAGAAATACAGCAGGAAAAATAGCTGGACTTACAGGAACTTTGATCTAAAAACTTGATCAACTGTGATTAGTTCATGTTTCTGATTTCTATAACCCCCTCTCAACACAGTCAAATACTAAATGAACAAATATCAAACTTCATTTGTACAATGACAACACCTGCCAAGAACCCTTCTTATCTAAGATTTAATCGTGCTGGACAAATTTATAAATCACCCAACAAAGAAATGAAAGTTTTAAACTCAAAATTACATCTGCATAACTTTGTAACTAAAAGCCATTTCACAGCAAAACAATCTACCTTTCAAAATAGACAGAAGATGTGTTAAGAGTTAAAAAAAATATAATCAGAGTGTTTTATTACAAAATTAACCAACCCTAGGCTGCTCCAAGGTCACTACTGAAGCATCAATAATTACAAAACTCAAATATCACGCAAACTGGATGGAGAGGAAGAAACTAAATATGTTGTGTGACTTCCAGAGCAACTAAAATCCTCAGAGCACAGCTCTCACTGTACTTTCATAAGCAATAGATTTTAGTGTAGTCACTGATTTACAAAAGAATTTTCCAAGTAAGGCAAAACATCTAGCTAGTGATTTATGACAATGGTAGGAAGTGCACTTGGAGCTGGGGCTGCTCCCAGAATTTTTGCAAGTGTAGCACAAAAAAGTCTCTTCAATACAATTGACTTATATGGGTGAGTATATCATAAACACAGCATTCTGTGGCCCCATAAATTGACAACAAAGAGCTGACTTAAATAACTTTAAAACTTTTGGAAAGATTCATTAATACCTTAAAATATAGAAAATTACTTACAAGAGCAGTTAAGATTTCTACCCGAAACTAAGCTATTTCTCATGGCCATCAGATTGTGACAGGGATTCATCTCTTTGATTATAATTTACTTTCTGGTTTTCATTTTTCATGCTTTCCACGGTAAATGTAATTAGCTTAGCCCTATGACTGAAGAGTATTTTCCTCTTTATATTATTTGGAACTTAGACTCCTTATAATCATACCCAGCTTGTCTTTGTTTTGGGAAACCATAAGAAAAAAAATTCTTATGTATAAAGCTGAAATTTTTGATAGATAACATTCAGCTGATATGTAGATCTTCCTAATTTCTCTTACAGTTGTTCCCAAGTTCACTACATCCAACATTTCTCAGGATCAGAGCCCTAGTGACTGCACAGTGACTAAAATCCATTTGCTAATATTAAAAACAAACATTCAAGTAGGAGACAGTAATTCAATAGAAAGAATACCCCAAATAACACCTATTCAGTTTCCCAGTAGTTGCAGTCGGCACATGAGGCAGTACAGATAAGGTCTAGGAAGAATTCTCTGGGAATAAAGGCCATCCTCTTATTCTATGACTACATTGACTTATCAAAGTGAATATGTAGCAGCCACTCACCAACGCTGATGTTGTGCCAATGAAGCAAAAGATGAAATAACAGCAATAAAAGTTTAAACAGAGTATTTTTGAAAGGTTCTTAGGATAACTAATTACAAAGGATCCTGCAGCAAGGATGGGATTTGTAAAGACAGTAGGATTTGTAAGATATTTTAAAATATCCCCTTTTAACTCTGGTATTAAACAGAACACTTGTTTAGTTTGTGGCTGATCATAAGGATTTCTCCCTCGAGATTCAGAGTGATTTCATCACTTATCGGCCAAAAGATGCATCAGAACTGTTTTAATGAAATTAACTTTCTCCAAGGCAGAAGTTTAAAACTGAAACAGGCAGTTCACAATTCACTTTCAGGAAAGAAGAAACAGTAATAACATTTAACTAATTTAATTTTGATATCGAGTTGTATAAGAGTTTTATAATGAAATAATACAGAAGAAATCTACTCTTGGAATTAAAATAAGATCTATTAGTTGGCAGATTATACAGGATTTATAGAGGCATCACAGAAATATGACATTATTCTTTTTAATGAATTGTCCCAACACAAATTAGGAAAGCACAAGACACCAAGAAAGTCCTGTATAAATTCTATTAATGACATTGATGTCTTCAAGAAATCCACTGGTATATTTATTTTTCTAAATCCAAAGTGACGTTTCAAAGCAATTACAGTAGTGGATTCTTTATTTTCCTGTCACACATTAATTCAAACCAGCAAGCTAAAAGTCAGTCAGAAGCATCATAATGTCTTCATGCTTTTGTCAGTGGCTGAAAGGCAACAAGTAGCAGCCACCAGAAACAGTTAACTCACTACTCTTGGGCCGCAGTGGAGAAGAAAATTTTGAGGTCTTCTGAAAAGATATTTCAGCAGAGCGCAGATTTACCCATGGGACCTGGGTGCACAGACAGCAAAAGAAGCACAGAGGAGCTGTTGTTGTGAAGTATGGTGCAGTGGGCTCTGGATAAAAGCACCCCCAAGGAGCCAACTCAGCACAGGGGGCACAGAGCAGAGCGCAGATTTACCCATGGGACCTGGGTGCACAGACAGCAAAAGAAGCACAGAGGAGCTGTTGTTGTGAAGTATGGTGCAGTGGGCTCTGGATAAAAGCACCCCCAAGGAGCCAACTCAGCACAGGGGGCACAGAGAGCAGAGCTCCCTCCCAAGCACTGGGCAGTGCCCAGGGGCACAGAGAGCAGAGCTCCCTCCCAAGCACTGGGCAGTGCCCAGGGGCACAGAGAGCAGAGCTCCCTCCCAAGCACTGGGCAGTGCCCAGGGGCACAGAGAGCAGAGCTCCCTCCCAAGCACTGGGCAGTGCCCAGGGGCACAGAGAGCACAGCTCTCCCAAGCACTGGGCAGGGCACAGAGAGCACAGCTCTCCCAAGCACTGGGCAGGGCACAGAGAGCACAGCTCTCCCACGCACTGGGGAGGGCACAGAGAGCACAGCTCTCCCAAGCACTGGGCAGTGCACAGGGGCACAGAGAGCACAGCTCTCCCCAAACACTGGGCAGTGAACAGGGGGCACAGAAAGCACAGCTCTGCCCCAGGCACTGGGCATTGCCCTGCCCTTGGGGCTGCCCACCGCACTGGAGTGCACCAACACAGCTGCACAGCCCCACGCCTGTCCCCAGATGCAAAGTTCAGAACAAGTTATTAAGCAACAAAGTACAGCAGACTTCATGTCCCCATGAAACACTCGCTAAAAGAGATATCCAAAACTTACTTACATAGCTAACTGTTCACACTCTGGGGTTTGGAAGGCTATGTGAGGTAGAGCAAAGGTAAGGAAACACTGCCCAGCACTTGGCTTCTCAGATGTATTATTTGACAACTGAATCACAAAGATGCCTTATGCCTTCAAAACTGCTGTTTCAGCACATTAAAACAAAAATGAAAAGGAGAAAGGCGAAAGAAAATTCAAATGCTTTCCAATTATTTAAAAATTGTTCTGTAATTATTCTTTTCTTTCTGAGCCAAAACACTTAGGTCAGAAAAAGATTTTTTTGGAGCTGTTAGAGTCAGATGCAAACAGGATCTCTTTAGCACAGAGTATCCTCCACAAAGGACTGGTGCTGTGCTGTATGTGTGGATCCACACAGAGAAACAATTCAGACTAGGGTCATATAGGCTTCTTTGACCCATATTCATAGTTATATGGCAAAGGAGAAATAGTACTAGTACTAGGAGTAAGTACTGCTAAAAGTGTTTTATATTTCCTTAATAAAATCCCATCTACAAAATTGTTTCCCTGAAAATAAACAACAGAAGATATTTGTTACTCAATGTTCACACCACTTTTTCAGCCTTTGAATTGCCTGAAAAGCTGCCAGCTTTTCCACGAAAACAGAGCATAGTGTCTCTGTGCTATTTTCTTTGAATATGCTCTTGGTTTATCCAGTAAAAAAAACATGTACCTCTCCAGCAAAATATTCTGAGCTATTTGCTGCAACTTTGGCTGTAGCTTTGGCAGCCTTCCAGGGCTATCCACTCAGCATGTTTCAAAGCAACCCAGAATCAGCAAGCAAGTTGAAAAGTTCTCAGCCCCTCCTTGGGCTCACATATTGGCCTCAAAATGGTTATACAAATGTAAACACAATAGTAATTTTTTCCAGTGTGCTTCTGGAGCACGTTTTCCATTTTAATTTTTTTTTGTTAGGCATTGGTTGCTCTGCAATATGAGCCATTGCACAGTAAGGGTGGAAATGGGAGATTCACTTCAAAATCACATTCCTGATCTAAAGCAAAGACTTGGTGAAGTTGCACTCTCTTTTTATGTCATTACAGAGACTTGAATACTTGTACCCAGTTTTCCTGTTAGAGCTGAGATTATATCTAGTTATTTCCTTGAATATTTAGCAAAAGTGAGAATCACTCAAGATATGGACTGTTGGTCAGTCCTCAGACCAGCCAGCCAGTTTGAACTCTTTTCTGGTGATAGCACTTCAAAGAAATCTGCAAGACTTTCACCTGCTGAAATCAGGGACACCCTTGTTGCAGAAAGTGAGTAACTAGCCAAAAAAGACATTATTTAAAGGTAGGGATGTAGGCAGAGATAGGACTTTGCCTACCTTTCCACAATAAAGTTTTCCCTCATTTTATTTGAAGTATAACATTGTCTCCTCTTTCCTGAGGGCAGTAGGGAGTTACAAAACCACAGTCAACCAATCAAAACAGCAAGATTCTATTTTTACAATTAACAACGGATTAAGTGATAAGCTATTTTTACAATAGGGATCAAAGCAAGAAGCTGAATAGCAGAAAATTAAGCTTCTTCTGATATTTCAAAGACCTGGTGATATTTACTATAGTAAGTGCCAGTTTTATGGCTGTTCTGACTAAGTAGCAATGAAACTGCATAGATGCACTTTACATTTAGCAAGACTTATGTAGATTTTATATCATAAAATCAAAGAATACACAGTTCATTCTCTAGTCTTCTAAATTGGGATAAATTGTTAAGAAATCTTATTCCTTTAAAACATAACTTTATTAGACTTTTAAGCCATTTACAACAGTGCTTATATTAAGATTTCACATTTTAAATTCTTTTTTAATATACTCAATTTGTGAGTTACTGCCATTATATTTACCATGGTCAGGATAAAAATCCTTTTTCAGTGGGAAGAAAACAATCTGACACCTAAAGAAATATGCATTCATGTTAAAGTTAAGAACTCCCAAACACAAACATTCAAATCCTATCATCACCTCCAACTGCACTGTGTTTTCATGTCCTAGGAAAGCTTCCTTTACTTCTGTCAGCATATACCAACATTTGTTTTTCTGCAGTGCAGCCTCTTTGTATTGTTTATCTTCTGCAAAATGAAGTTATTATTTTTTCCTGGACAAGGAGTTTCTATGCAGTCTTAAGGAATAGATTAATAAATCTATTTTAAAATCAAGTGTATTTATTTCTGTTTCTAACAACCATCTGAGTTTTAGCTAATTTCATAGCGAATGTAATAAATTAAAGCTTGGTAAGCAAAAGGTTGTGTCCTGACTGAAAAGACTTCTTGGATTACTTTGACTGTGTTCATACTTTTCTCAAAGGCTTTTCATTATGTGTCTCACACGCTGAAGACTTTTTAATCTTACTAGTTCAGTTTGTTCCAAAAAAATCTCAATTCACAAAAGACTGTAGCCAGTGTTGCAAGACTGAAAAATACAGATGAGGTTTCTAGAATGGAGCAGGTCATATGAAGCAGAACTCCTGATTTTGTATTTGCCTCCAGGCACAAGAGCACATATTTAATGAACAGATGCTGAATTGCCCAACCACCCTTTGTCTGCAAGAACAAGCACAGATTCATGTTCTTTTTTGCAGGTGCAGTACTACGAATTTTAGCCAAATAAAAATTCAGTTTTTATAATCTTCAACACAAAGCAAAGTTCTTCTTATACTGTTGTGCCTATCATAAACTTAAAAATCAAAGTAACTATCAGCTATAAAATTAATGTTTCTTGAAGCTCTTAATAAAACCAAATGTTACATCTCTTTTAAGTACTCTACAATGAATATTTCTGGTGGTTTGGAAAATTCTGTATTTCAAAACTTCAGGTTTTATTCTAAAAATTAACCCAACAAAATTTTTTGGCTTTGTAAGTGTATTGATTTGCTAGAAAAAGATAATCTGCAGTGTATTTTAACCTCTAAACAAAAGGTAAGCACTGTCATGCAAATATTCTAGGTGTAAAAGCTAACCAGAATAATCCAGTTTTAATCTGGATGTTTAAATCCCACCCATTTTAAAATCTGGGGTTTAGCCTGTTAAAAACTTCATATTTTGTGCAGAAATTTCCTATTCTTTTCAGATGACATAAACCAGTCTTTTTCATAATTATAATTCACAATAGCAGTTTGTGGAACTCAAGAGGCACTCGAATCTACTGTCCAAGCTTTCACCATTTTGTTCTGAGGTTTATTTTACTCTAAACCACAGCAAATAAAAGAGAAATACTTTGAGAACACATGCATGGGAACACACACACATAGGTTGACTTTCATCTGAACTTCTTAGGGAAACTTGTAATGAAACAGATAAAAACAGTGACAAAGGGGATAATGAGGATATATAATATAGATTTTCTTTTTTTTTTTTCCTGAAAACAGAGATAGTGTCTTGATGTCTTGGCCCTGCTACAAGTGCCCCTCCCCATCTCAGCTTATGCAATAAGTGAGTGAAGGTTATGAAAGCTTCGCCCATGTCAGGCTGTGAGGCTGAGCTCATCCAGTTGCACTGAATGCACAGATTTCCCTTTTAACCTCCTGCAAGCAAGGAGAACACCCTGACCAGTCACCACTTACTCCCTCCACACAGCACAGCTAACAAATGAAGGTGAGTGGTTTGTGACCTTTAGCAGCTTTTTTTTTTTTTTTGTCTAAAACAGAAATTTCTGTGAATCACAGTCACATGAAGATTATTTTAGGGAAAGCACCATTTCTGGCACAGGCAGCCTCCCAAACAACAATAGTTTAGTTTGGGCTTTTTTGTGAGTCTCTCAGCACAGCGCTGTATTAAACAGCACAAGCAAAAAGAGTCACACTAAACTGTAGAAAAAAGTGTTTCATATCTGTTTGGGGCTGTGATACCCAAAATTTGTCTGGACTCTATAGCCAATACAAAATGGCTTGAAATTCTCCTAGTTTTAAGGCAGAATACTTAAAAACTTTAACAGCTAAACAAAGCTCCACATCTTCTAATACAATTTCCCTTTTTTTTTTAGTATTGCTAATTTGTTTTTTTCTGAGTGAAAAGGTCTTTGTCTCTTTTCTGTCTGTCCCAAATGAATTACAGTAACCAAGTAAAATCTTAGACCATCTTGCACACCACACACATCCATCATAGAAAGATCTGAATGTGAATTAATCCCATGTCAGATTAGGAGAAAAACAACCACAGATGTTCTTAGGACACATGATACAGTGAGAAATATCCCTGAGTACCTGTCTAGTATCAAATACATTTGGAAATATTCTGGAACAAAAGTGAACACAGTACTGAACTCATGAGGCTTCACCAAGGAAGCAGAATTAATTCACAGCGACCTGGGATATGTTCTCTTAAAGAATCCAAGTGCCCCCACAGAGTATTTAACATTTCCTTGACTTTCTTAGCCTTTAATGGCAATTTATCCTGGAATTGTTCAAACTGCTGCAGCTACAGATTTGAACCATATAAAAAAACAGAGCCTCAAATAAACAATTTAATCTACATAACTAAATTTTTACAGTTTGTGTCTCTAAAACCATAGACTATGGCTATTTCTTTCAACCTTTCTAAAGAATGAATTTCATAATAGAAATTACCCTATTGGTGTAATAATTTGAAATCTAACTGGAAACACAATTATCATAGTTAAGGAAGGTAGGGGTGGGAGGGGAGCTCTCCAGAAGTAGGAAATACTTGACTATGGAGTAGAAGTAACAATTTGTGAAACATGACCAATTTTAAAAATAATTTTGTCTTTTCCATCCATTGTGCAGTTGAAAATTCTTATTTGTGGTGTTACAAGGCTATAAATCAAACAAAATAGGAAGTGTCTCCTCAAGCCCTCAACAAACAGAGAACCAGCTGCAATAATAATATTGTGGAATTAAAGCTTTGCTGTATTCAATTAAAAAAAGCTTCAAACATTAACAGCCATTATTCTAATTGTGTTTTATTGTGCAATAATAAAGTACTGTTCTACTTGGCAGCTCCCAAGTTTAAGTAGATAAATTAAATATATTTTAGCATTGTTTACATTTAATTTTAGATTAGCCAAGATTGGTTGTGTGACCCTAGTCCCAGGTCAAATAACAGACCTTCTACCATATTATGTGATCTAAAGCAAAGTCCCATCTGAGCTAAAATAAGGAAGCTGCAAAGGAAAAAGGAAGCAAGTTCAGGCACCCTCCAACACGACTGATTGTAATAAATTATCTGAACAGAAAAGTGAAAAAAATATTCTTCCTAAGATACAGGCAGGATGTTTGTCCAGCTTCATAAAACTGTGCTTGGTTACTGCATGAACAGTTTTACCCTTGTGCATGTTAATTCTTACTTTTAATGGGTTTATTCTTAGAAAAAAAGATTAGACAATTATATCTTTTCCAGCTGGTCTTTAAACTAAAGATCAAAAAGCAAGTGACATGCTTCTGTCATTTGAAACTCATCCCAGTAATCATCAGTGCTCAGCTGCCACACAAGGAGAACAAAGTTCCACCCCAAAGCCAAGCTAGGATTTCTTAGTGAATTAATTGGGAAGAGAATGAACAGTTACTTCCACAGAGACTTCACCTGGAATGGCGAATAAACACATGAGAAACATTTGTGAGAGAGAAAAAAGAAGAAAAAGACAGATGGCAGTTATAGAATAACTCTCATGGCCAAGCCTTTAATAACCTTATTGAAAAAAAAGGCCCCTGGGCATGTTACTTGGAAGTAATTTTCCTTTTCTTTTTTAACTTTAAAGTTTGTTTGCAATTTGGCATTGAAACTTCTCTATTCAAGAGAAGCTTCTTTCCACTTATGAAGACCAAGTCCACAAACATAAAATCTAGACACAGATTTCAAGTTCTCTAATCCAAATTCTTTTGTTTTCCCCCCTTAAAATTAGCCAAAGAACTTTGATACATGCCCATTTTCAACATCAGGCTGTCACAATATCATGCTGCTCTCCTAAGATGTCTGAAATATCCTTTAGGAGCAATACAAAATAACACAACTTTTCAATATGGAATGCAATTAAAGACTGAACAAGTTGGGCCATTTTGTGCTGAAACAACTTACTAAGAGCTGAGATACCAAATATGTTGTGCCATGAAGCATGTAAATGAATTAATGTCTTCTTTATCTGACACTTTAATGGCTGTTCTTGCCTACATCTCTCAGAAATGACTGAATTAGAAAAATAAGTATGTGAATAAAATATCCTGGTAGACACACATTGCTTCAAAGTACAGAGTAGGCTTTTACTACAGGTCTCTAGAGAATTCCAAATGTTCTGAAAAGCATCAATCTTATGTAAGTTATTGTCTAGGAAACAGCTGCCAGATGGGTGGTAAATATGTCTTTGTACATTTATATTTCACATGTCACAGCCACCTTTGATTTAGAAATGCTGTAAACCTGTACAAAATAGGTGCATTTTTTTATGCTTAGAAGGTTGCCACCCCCAGCTAGAAATCCAAAATAAATGCACATGGTGTTCCATATCTGTATAAATGATTGGAATGATGGAATTGAAAGCACACACTGCAAATCTGGGTGTGACACTGAGCTAGAAGGAGAGGTAGATACAGCAGAGACAAGAACCTCCTTAGGAAGAGAAAGCAGAGCAGGCTGGAGGTTTGGTTTAACCAGAAAAGCACAAGCTTTAGCAAAAATAGGTGTAAAGCTTAAAGTGTTCAGCAGATCAAGGCAGGTCATGATTCCACTCTGCCATACCCAGAACACTGGGTCTCCTTGGAATTACCCCACTCTGAGAGGCACTGGCAACGTGCAGGGGGCCATGGAGGGCCACCAAGCCATAGAGATAGTTTGGGAACTGAGGCATGGGGAGAGGCTGAAGGAAAGGTGTTTGCTCAGCCAAAAGAAATGGAGGTTTGGAGGCTCTGATCAAACTTGCCATATTTCAAAGGTTTTATGGAGAAGGGAGAGATGCTCTCTTCTTGAGGATAATGGACAGGACAAGAGGAAAGAGACAAGTGCAGGAAGAAATCCATACCTGCTTAAGAAAAAAACTATTTCAAAGGTTTTATGGAGAAGGTAGAGATGCTCTCTTCATAAGGATAATGGTGACAGGACAAGAGGAAACAGACAAATACCTTCAGGAAGAAATCCATACATGCTTAAGAAAAAAAACTCATCATGAGAAGAATTCAACATTGCAACAAATTCCACAGAAAAGTGGGAGAATCCCTTCAATTCAAGCTGCACCCTATAGAAAACCTTTCTCTTGTTACAATACCCGCTCCTGGAGAAACTCTAAATGGTTTTAAAAAATAAAACCACCATAATTTCTAAATATTAATTTTTTTCTGGCTATCTAGACTTCTGATGAGACTGGTAGACTTTTAGTTAATTCTCTGTTTATGTGTTTAAATGTAACCTTCTTCCTTCACATGAACTACTATAAAGTTCGTTTCCTTTAATTCTATGGAGATCTAAACTGCAATTGAAATGCAACATTCAAGAAATACAAAAAATAAACTTTCCCAAGAGGTTTCTAGATGAAACAGTCACGTGAAAGTCACTCAACAGAGTTCAAACTTCAAACTGAAATTATTTTTTTTTCTCCCAACACACACTCTGAGGCTTTTCAGATGTTTACAAGCTATCCGTGGGGTTTTTTGTTAATGAAAACTTATTTATGTGCTGGCAAAATGGAGGTATTTAAGCAGCCAGGCTCCAAAATTGAACTTCATATCATGAAGTCCATCTCTTTTTATCTGCATCCATTAAAATAACATTTATTTAAATCATATAGTAGTGGCTTAACAAGCTGAAATAAATTAAAGTCAAATCAAAGCCAAGCTCTGCTGGAAGCATTCCAAAGACACTGTTTGGCCATACATATAAAGAGTCCCATTTGTACTGTGCACTGGGGGAATCCACTGGCCTGACCTACAGCAGAGAAAAATTTGCAGAAATTTTTTAACTGACATGTTGGGCTTTGGATTATTCCTATGTGTATTTGTTTACATTAATAAATAATCCAGTTTCTCCCATGTTAAAAAGGAAATTATACTTAATGTAAGGAAATTCTCTGCACCATTTTCAAATGTTATCAAATCTAGGCAAGACTTTGCCTTTTTCTGTAAACCACCCCTCTAGCATCAGCTTTTACTGTATTATAAACACCTTCAAGGTTCAGGAAATATGAGTAGATATTAGTGAATACTTCAGTGTTCTACTTGGTATTATATTAGTTAACGGTTTAATGCTGGGTTTTATATAATTTGGGAATTATCACACTATATTCCTGATTTTGTCTCCAATTTCCATAACAGCTTCACTACTGGAGGCTGAGATTTTTCAAATTTCATTTAACCAGGCTTTCAACTTGCAATGATACCAACCAACAGTTTTCCAATCCTTTAATTAGGTTTTCCAGAAACTACTTTCAGACTGTCAGAGTCATGCCGCATTCAGATTTGGTTTCTATCCCAAACAAACATGAAAAATACAACAGAGATACAAACTGAAAGCAAAGCTGAAAAAAGATCCTTCCCAGTGATTGACCATGCCAACACACCATTGATTTAAATTGATACAGCCTATCCATCTGCAATCATGACTCTAATATTGATAAGAAGCCAGAAGGATCCAAGTTAAAGCTCTGCATTTAGCAAGACAGGGCAGGGAGTAAAAAGAGATTCATCAAGTCACCAAGCCTCGTCTCATGTAAACAATCCTGAATATACCCCTGTTCACAAACTATTCCTAATGCATCTTAAGAACTAAGTTGGGACATTCTCTGTCCATTAATTAGATGATGGTTAGAAACCAGCTAATTTAGAGCTGAAATTTGTTAATGGGTAGGACATTTATCTGACTGTTATCAACATGTAGTTTAGTTTAGATAATACTACTCTCAACAGCTACATGAAGGGAGAGAAAGATTTAAACTAACAGGAAAAGAGAAACCCCTACATGTATTTTTCCAGTTGAAGCTTTGGTGGTCTCTCTTTGTAGGCTGGAAAATAGACAGCATAAAACTGAGCCCTTAAATAAATTTTTCAAACCCATTTAAAAGTTAGTCATAGTATTGCATGGTTTGAAAATACAAAATATGTGACCTAAAATCCTGACTGACAATCTAAAGGATGGGAAACCCAAAATCTGTGGGAGCAAAATGCAGCTCATGGAGGAAGGGCTTTCTCCAGTAAATGAAGAGGACTGATTTCTCTGATGACAGAAGTAGCTCCAGTTTTCAAAAACATATTTACCAACATATAATACAGGATGTTTTACACCAGTAAAATTCTAAGATTGCTATTTTAAGACACAAGGCCTTCAAGCCTTGGTTTACTGAGCTTAACAACCCATGGGGAACCAATACTCCAGGGATTCAGGCAGTTTGGGAGCAGTGAGTGTAGTGGCTAAGGTGACTTCTGTATCAAATATATTCTAAGCAGTACACAGAGGTACAACAAAAATCCACGTACTTTCTTAAAATAGTTAAAATAGCACTACACATTAAAACAGTTGAGAATCTTTGGCTTGCTGTAATCCCAGAAAGCCTGGTCTAAGGTCTCAGCACTTCAATGCCCTTCATCTTAAAACCTTCTGTAAGAGGGTTTAGAAAATAAGAAAAGCATAAGAAAAGTATATAGATCTATAGAGATTAATCATATTTGTAATATCCTATCCTTCTGAAGAAATTTATTTAAAGCTGCTTTTCATTTTGATGGTGAATATTTCCCTATAATTTTTCCCTGCCCTTGTGTATTAAATCCTACAACGTGTCCACACGCAAAGAAAAATATATTAAGGAGGTTTAAAATGTTAGTATTAAGCTCTGTGGGATTTCACATTAGATATTTTTGTCTCATCTGGGGGCAGTGTCAACACAATGATTTGTAGTTAAGCTGCAAAATTAGCTCAAAGTTTTACTGGTGCAACTGCTGGACATCAAGGCTGTCCTTGAGCACTGCACAAAACATTTTCCTCCTTCCCTCCCAAAACCAGAGAAGCAACAGGAAAACTTGATATATTAGACACCTTCTTAGAAATACAATGGCTCAACTGAAATAGGAGCTTTTTGAACTGAAATATTTCTTTCAGTGCCTTTGCAAAGGGGAGAGCTGGACGGCCACAGCAAACAAGCCTGAACCATTCTGATGCACTGTTACACTGCATCATGTACCTGGCAGCAGAAATTGGGTGTGACTCTTCATATCCAGTGCCAACAGATTTAGGGATCTTTTAAAAGGTCTATTCTGTCTCACATCTGTCAGATTAAATCACATTCCATTCATCAAAATTAAACCTTCCTTATGCTTTCAGATTTTTCCTGTGCCTTGCTTCCATGTCCAAATACCTCATTTCAAACCTTTCAGCTGGGATTTCAGGCTGTATTCTCTCCTCCCACTTAGGAACAGCAGAATAGGATTGAATTCCCAAGAAATCAGTAGAGACCTCCAAGAGCAAGCAATGCTAAACAGCACAGTGTTTCTGCTTCTTGCCAAAGAATCACACCTCATTTCAAACCTTTCAGCTGAGATCAGGCTGTATTCTCTCCTCCCACTTAGGAACAGCAGAATAGGATTGAATTCCCAAGAAATCAGTAGAGACCTCCAAGAGCAAGCAATGCTAAACAGCACAGTGTTTCTGCTTCTTGCCAAAGAATCACTGTATATTGATTTCCTAATGTCCCTGCCAACTGCATACATGCATTACTATCACACTAGAAAAAAAATATGGCTTCAGTCCTAAGGGCCTTGCATGTGACATCTTTAAAACCTGATCAGCACTGAAAAATTAATTGAACATGATTTTTTATTCATGGATGTATAGCCACAATTCTGCCTCTGAAAAATTCAGCACTGAATATTGTGCCACAGAAGAATTGTAGGAATACGACAAAATATATAATTGGTCATAAAACACAAACCAGTCTTAGTTTGACTGTTCACCAACCAGGATTAAAAAGCTGCTCAAAATTTTATTCCTTGAGAAAAAAAGAAAAGCCATTTTCACTCAAGGAGCTCCTTGTGCCTATACATAACTGCAGAGAGTCAGTGGGCCTCCCATTCAGGCACAGTCAGCTCTGCCAGCTAAAACAAGACCTATGCACTCCTTCCCTTTTGAAACAAAGCTCACTGCACTTCTTTTCTGTTTTCACTTGTACCTAAACAAAATTTAAAGGAACACACTGATGTTTTGTATCATCTGGGATATCAAATTATTCTGTTTAAGAAAAACTGATTCTGTATTATGTATCTCTGTCACTATTGTGGTGAGTAGGCTACTTGAAATAGCAATAGTCCAGGCTTTTGTCTGAGACCAGCTTGGGGTCAATTCAATTTACACTGTGCAGACACCAGGCTGGTAGGGCAAAGACCTTTTCTGCTTCTGAGTAGAGCTAAAGATATTTTAAAAAATTGTTGCAATATTAGCTCAGGATTTTCCCTTGCATGAGCAAATAACACTAGTCTAGGTACAGAAATCTTCTGATTTTGTATTACAAGTACTTACCACATTTTTTCATTACTTAAATTGGGACTACCACTTGTAACTTTATTTATACAATTTTAAAATAAAATCTGTTTTGCTTCATCTGATTTTTATAGCTCATAATGCACCACAAACACTGTTTAATTCTACAATTACTTATGCACTTTAATTTTTGTTCTTTCAGTTTAAGGAACTATTATTATATTCTAGAAACCCAGACAACTGTTCAAATGATACAAATAAGCTTAATTTTCATTACATTTGGAAATGCTGTCCTTTGTTACATTTAAATGCAATTTCAGACAGCATAATGAGGAGTGAATAAATCTTTCAGAAAATGGCAACTGCTTTTTTTTTTTTATTTTAAAAACCTCCTTCTTTTGGGTGGACATCTGGCACTTACTTCTGTTTAAATTTTCTTTCAAAGCAATAATAACAATAATGCATCTGATCTGTGTTTGCTAATAGGAATCTTATAATTCCTTCCTGCTATTGTAAAATTTTTCTGTTAATTTTTCTCTACAAGAGCTCTGCTGACATTTCAAAGGTCTTTGTATAGACTGTGAGCAAAAAATCAAGCCTAAGATCAGCCATGAGCTTATCAGGGCCCATTTTCATTTCACTATGGAACAAATCCCTCCAATTTATCCAGAAAATGAAGAAAAGACAAAACTGAAGCACGCTTTTAAGCAGAAAAATGGAGTGATTCCAGAATGATGTGGTATGGCTGTATATTCACAAACACCCAAGTTTCAGGGCTACCAAGTAATTAGCGCAATGTTTATTTGACTTTGTTGTTTATACTGGAAATTTGAACCCCTCTCACTATGGTGATCCCTTTCCAATGCCCTTCATTTATTCCTCCACTGTTTCACTTCACAATAATATCCCTCTGAGGTTCAGAGACTCGCTTCTGCTGTGGCAAGTGAAAACCATACCCATTTGCCCTACACTTACTCCGTTGTCTAAGTCCTCTACCATTTTCCATCTCAACAGCTCTGTCAGCTCACCCATCATCACCATGATTTATTTGCAAGCTGCTGCTTCTGCCATATCTTACCTTAGTAAGAACCTCTTAATGTAGCTAACTGCCTCTGATATTTTCATTATACAAATGACTAACCATATCATCAAAAAAGCTCTAGATTTCCAATTAATATACTAGATATCCATTTTTACCAACTGGGAAGCAGCATTAACATGAGTTTAATCTGTAATTAAATCTCTGGAGCTAAATGTGGAACTACCATTTACAAGTTAGCACAGGGTACATGCAATGCAATTACCAAGAGTGGTGCCAGACCAGGAAGGTATCCTTTAGGACAAGTGCCGAAGGTCAGCTATTTGGTACCAGGAAAACCAGCAGTCAGAAAGTTAAAATACCAAATTGCAAACTGGAAATATCATCATACCTAAGCATTTCAAGATTTAATTCTACTGACAATCTGTGGAAGAGAGACAGCATCCTTGCAAATCAGAGGACAAAGTCTTGGCTTTTACTTGAATTAAAATACCAAGTTTGGACATAATTCACATGAAAAGTTTGCTCTGTATTTTGACATCTGCAGAGGGATTAATATGAAAAGGGTGCTGCCTTTATTAACCTATATTTCTAAGGATTACTTGGTTTTGAAACAGTAGAAGAAACAGTATTTAAGTAGCAAGGTCATGATCTAACCAGCACTATCAAATCCAAAATAGAGGCTCTGTTTTGTTGTTACAGGGCAGAGTCAACAATCAAAAGACAGGAAGGTAATTAAAGATTTGGCTTTAGACCAGGCCTACAGCAGTTTTAGGAGCCTGGAGGTATTGTTTTCTAGGACACTATTAAATAAATGTAAGGCTACATTCACACAGTCAAGAAGCTCCAAATTCAGGGAAATAATTTCTCCTGTCTTGACATCATGGCCCTTCTGCTTCTGTGAAAGAGACATCCAACAGATCTCTTAGGAAAGGTATCCAAGAAGAAGCTGCAGCGTCAGAGCTTTTCCCCAGCTCCCTGGGAACCAGCTGAAATTCAACTGGAAGAGTTCACCAAGGTCTCCCTTCAGTGTTTATTCTGGACTCGGGGAGGCAGTTGATTCATGTACCAACAGTTCTGCACTGCAGCTGATCAAGTGGCTGTTCAGAAGAACATCTGATCAGGATTTCATTTGGCCTGAGCCAGTGCTAGTGCCTGCTCTGCTGTTCCCTGTCTCCTGCTTTACAGGCAGTGAGCTCACCAGCACGCTGGAAATGCTGGTAAGGCAGGAAAAGGTAGAGGGGGGAGCACAAAAGCAAAATGAAAAGAGCACTAGAAAACTCCCTTTCCTACTAATTCTCAGAATTTGCCATCAGCATCTCTTTTCCTACTTCCCCTGATTGCCACCTTCTTGAACAAAGAAGCTAAACAAAACTCTTTTGCCTTTGGGATAGTTACCTGTAGTTTTAGGAAGGTAAAAGAATTGCTTTTGCTCCCCACTGTAACTTCTTCACAGAAAGGAATAATCAAACATGGGATTTGAAAATTGTCATTGAAATAAGAGAAAAAGAGGTTTACCACTGATTGGCAAGGGGTGGGGGGGCGGAATAGCAGGCAAAAAAAAGAATACTAACAAAGGTAAAACAGGAATACAATAAGAGATGAGAGTGAAAGTAAACAAGCGAAGAGAAATGTAGGCCAAGACAAATAGAGGAGAGTGATCAACAAAGAAAAGTAAACGAAAGTACCACAGACAAACAGGAAGAAAGAGACAAAGGGATTCAGGAGTACTAAATGAAGTACCACAGGCAGAGGCAAGAGGGAAATCCCTTCCATGCTCATCAGTTACAAATTAAGTAAAACATACAATCTAAAGATCTAAATTTGAACCCTCTACTTCACATCCTTCAAACCCAGCTGCTTTAATGTAGAAAAATGGTTATTTTCATGCAAAGCTGGGATAAAGGTTCCTCAGTTACAGCACTTTCCCTATGTGGCTTTATCATGTGCTTCTTTTTCAAGCAAAAATTAAGAAATACTCTCTCACTGATATGCTACAATATCATAGAGCTTCAAAACTGACAGCATGAAATGGTTAAGAATACCTAGCAGTGAAAAGGTTAAGGCAGCATATATGAAAGTGTTGTCAGAGACAAAAAGTAAGCAAACTGGAAGTGAGGAATTTTAGTTTTCTCTAACTATTATTTTTAAAGTATTGTTATATGTTAAAGTAATAAGTTAATGCAATATCAGGGGGAGAAAATACATAATCTCAAATTTTCATTCTGTTAATACTGGTGAAGGAATGAACCTACTAAAGGAAAAAGAAGAAAAAAAGAACAAACTCAAGTTAAAATATGGACTTATTTTGTTTGTAAAATCTGCTTCAAATTAATTTCTTCTCTCCATTGTCCTCCTTTAACAAGGAGTAAATCTTTGTTCATTTATTAATCCTTTAACAAGGATTAAAAAGAGAAACGTGCTTCAGATCTCACAGAAATTACCAGCAGCAGCTTTGCATTTATGCTTCATTCCTGCCAGCCCCTACACCTGCAAGTGTTGTAATCAAGGAATCCCATGGGATCACACTTCACAATTAACATCATAAAATCCTCACTTCCTACAGGTAGCAGGGTGGGAGCAAACTTAATAATCAAAAAAATGCCACGTCAACTTCTCGAAAAAATTGTTCTGTTTTGAACCTCCACCTGTTCTGCTGATGTGCCAAGATGGAATCTGCTTCTCATAATGGCAATTTGTTTGTGAGGATATCTGCTTCCAAGTGTTCACAGTCCCACGAACAGAAAGGGAGCTACAGTGCACCCAGCAAGTGCTGAGAGAATATAAAACCAATGCCAAGAAAGATACTGCTCCCTACTGGCTCATCTAGATAAGAACAGAGAGCAATTCCCTCACATATTTCTCAAAGTAAAAAAAAAAATCTTAGTCCACAGATAAGCCATGGTTTTGAACTATAAAACATGTATCCCTTAAAATAGTTGCTAGACATTAATTTTAAAAGTTGATTAGATGAAACAGACTTTTATCCAAAGGAAAACAAAGTGAGAAGAATGTCAAAAACCTCCAAAGTAATTCTTCATTACCTTGAAGCTTTATAAAGAGAAAACTTTAAAAAAAAAAAAACAGTAAAAAATAAACAAACGAGCTGGGTTATAACAATGATTTCTGTCCCAGAGTAAGGCTCCCAAATCCTTAGCAACACTTACAATTCTTTTACTTATTTTTAGCTTTGTCTTCATGTAACTTTTCACTCCCCTCCCTAACTTCAACCGAGATGTGAAAGCGGAAACCTGGAATTGTGCCACTGCAGATTAGCTCTGATTCCTTGTATTTCAAAGACTTTGCACAGAAAAACACCAGCAGCAATCTCAGGGGCTTGACAGTGTGCAAAACCTAACAAGATCCATACCTTGATTCCCACACATCAAAACAATCTCATTTAAGGGTTTTGCTAGGCAGAGAAACACAAATCAAGCTGGAATGTCAGTCTTGAGCTAAGAGCTCTTCTCTACTGACATCCCTCAGGGTCACCCACTGAGAGGTGAAATGGTCATTCTGTGGGTTCAGCCCTTTCCAAAGGCACTGGCATTCAACCACATGGAAATGCTTGTGCATCACTGCTAAGAAGCTTGGAAGAACTGTCAGCTTTTCATTAAGAAACTTGTGCCATTTTCTTTTGCAGACTCTACACTGATTTAAATTTTGGGAAAAAAACCCAAAATAATAGAACTTCTGAGCATTTACCCAAAGCAGACTTGAGATATTTTAGTTGTCTAGCTTGGATAGGCCTCTCACCTCTGGTACTCTAAGAAAGGCCTGGTTTTCCCCAGTCTGCACAGACAGGAGAGAGGATTTTTTCCTATTTCTGACCTACTTCTGACAATAGAGCTTTTGGGTTTTTTTTTTTTTTCCAAAAATTCTCATCTGTAAACTCTGGGCTAAATTTGGTACTGAAATCCAGAAATTGTGTTTATCTTTCTGCCCTAAATTTACACACTCAAATAACTCTAAGCCCCATAAACATGCTCACTCAATTCCAAACAGTACTTTACACTAACAGAATAGTTACCTCGAGATACCTTCTCCAAGGTGAAACAGAATTGTTCCCTGCTTGCTATATTCAGTAGTGTGCAGCTGAAAGGATTTCAGGTGTGTTTTATTCCCTGCAATAAGATAACAGATATCCCTCTTGCACTGTGCTTTGGACACACACAGAAGCTACCAACAGTTCAGCAGTGTTTTCAAGTTGCTAAGAAAAAGCAGGCTAAGGAATGGCTGAACACCAGACACCCATCTGATAAACTTTAATACTACTGTGCAATTGTCAAAAGTAGCAGATTGGGTTTGCAGGAGAATGGCAATACAATTCTTCTTTCCATGAAAGGAGAGATATTCAAATTCTTGCTGCTCAGTTGCCTGTCCAGTATCATATACTGCTGTAAAATTCCATTATCAATGAAGATGTCACAGCTTATCACATGCCCCCGCCCTCTGGCAACAAATAGGTAACAAAGGCAATTAAGAGTTTCAGGATCCTGCCTTTTCTCAGCTATGCACATATCTTCTTCAGCTTAAGGTAGAACAATTGCAGGAAACGGTGGAATTAGAACTTCTTTTTTTTTTCCCCTAGAAGGGGACTTTGAAACTTAGAAAAGAAACACCTATCAGTGCTCTACTTACACAACCATGAATTGGAGGAAACTGGTTGCATCAAGTGGATTTAAGCTGACTGACATGACAGAGAACTAGATTGTCACTTCCTAAAAGGGATGGGCAAATACCCTCCCCGGATGCACCTTCCTCTAACATTTCCTGTGCTTTTCCCTATTAACCCACTCATGGTATTCCACAGAAACTGTATTATGTGAGCATGAAAATAGGCACCCAAAATCCTCCAAACATATTCAGTGCAACAGATAAGAGCTGTTGCATGGAAATGCTATAAATACAGGAAAGGAGATGTATAAGACACAAGTTGTGGAAATCAACTGAACTCCTAATAAGTTCACTGCCTGGAGATACAAAACTATTACTGAATGACCCAGTATGGGGCTAAATTCTTTAGAGTTAACACAAACCTTCAAGTTCACAAGTTATTTATAATAGAAAGGTCATTAAATGCTAAAAACACAGGGATAAAATGCTAAATTTTATTGCAAGCCATTGCTTCCTATGGAAAAGCAATTATTAACAAGATCCTAAGGCACAGTTGAAACCTTAACATGAAAACTTTCAGCTAAGGAGCAGTAACTGAAGGGCAAGGCATTGCCTGGGGATTAATGACTGTCTGGTGAGAGCTGATGGCACCTGGCTCAGCTTCAGCTGATCCCAGCTGATCTCCAAGTCCCAGGAAATGTCTTGAATCTCAGTCATTATTCCTGTTGTAATATGACAACTAAATATGAACACACATGCACACACACTACAGTGTTCTAACATGGGACTTGCTGTTTCCTCTGGTATTCTCCAGGACATTGCTGCACAATTAGAGCTCTGTAAATTAGCCAGCTTGAATCATTTCTCAACATGCCATTCATCTTATAATAGATTGCACATGGTATTGCCACTTGTCAGGCTGCAGCACAGACATTTTGCATCTATTTCTACATGTCTTCCTGTTTTAAATGTCTGCTCACAGAAATAAAATCTCTGGTCAAAACTAGATTTCCTCCTTTAATCACATTCAGCCAGACATACCAGTTCTGAATTTAGCCTGGAAGTTTAGCTGAGTGTGCTTTACCTCTTAAATTGTCGTTTCCAATACATGTAATCTGCTCTCTTTCTAAAATTACACTGGTCTAGAATAATATTCTACACTCCCAATATTAATATTTCACCTTTATAAACCACAGAGGCTGACACTGCAATGCACAAATCCTATTATGCCCACAATAAACAACAAAGTACTTTGGATGTGCATATCCTAAATGTAACTTCAACACTCCCTAATTGAAGGCACAATGACCAATCCTAATCCAGGAGTAATAAAGCTGATAGTTTTGTTCAGTTGTCCCAGGCTCAGCACGATGCTGATTGACTTTTTTCTACCGGAAACAACAGATATTCAAGATGGAATAGCAGACTTTCACCTCATCAATGAGCTCTAGGGAGTCAGCAGCAATACATCTCCAAAGCTTTCATATAGCCTGGCTGTGCTCAACACCAGAAGGACTAATAGGCATTTATATGCTGCAGGCATTTAACAGGTGAGCTTAGTTATCAATCATTAATAAATAAATCATAGCAAAAATAATTAGGCATTAGCATACTTGGCATGTTTATCAATAAAGTCACTTTGCATTTTAGCAGTACTTTTGCATTCCAGTCTCCAGATGCACTCTCATACCCAGAGAAAATCTCATTTTTATGCTCATCATAAAGAACTTGAAGCTGAAATGCAGAGGTTAAGTCTCATACAAGGCCACACATTAAGCATTGGGAACAGAGGTCAACAATTATGATTTTCAGTCCCCTTAAATACACAGCTCCTGGAGAGCAGCTCATTCCACAGGAATCCTCACAACAGCGACCAGCCAGAAACTGCCTTGAAAATGATCTTCACAATCTACTGGTTCATTATTAATGTGTGACCAACATGGAACAGTAAAACAACCGCAAAATGAAAATATTTTTGTGAGTTCATGGTTATGTTTCATGACAAGTGTTGCTCCCACACAATTAAAACTAAAATATACCAATAATCCAATTGCTTTTTTTTCCCCTTAATTTTCACTAAACAGTCACAAAAGGACCCTACTGAAGGCCTGCTTATATTCATATTTCTGCATTGGGAAGAGGCAGCAGCTACACACACACATCTCAATGGGCAGCACATTGCTCTCCCAGTCTGTTAGCAGTGATAGGGCACCTGTGGAATGTGGTTACAGCTACGCAGCACTGCTCAGAGCTCAGGCTTCCCTTCCTCCAGTGGGCTGGGTGGAGCTTTCCCCCTCTTGGCCAGAGGTTAATAGGCAAGCATAGTGTAACTTTCCCACCAGGTGTGGCCCAGAATGCTGAAAAAACATCTGCAGACAAGATTCGTCTTCTCCTTATGCCATGAGCAATGAAGTGAAATGTTGCCTTTTTGCTCTCTGAGGAGAGCTCTGGGACTAATTCAATTGCAGATTTTTCCTTTTTCTCCTGCCTAACACAGACCCTGTTCTAATCTAATGACTAATACTTGGGCCAAAAAGGGAACAAGTTTATCCCAGCAGGAACAAAACCTCAGGATGAAATGAAGGAGCTATTTTGTACAATGCTATGCAACTAAGGAGTCAATTGAAATAAAAAGTCATGTTAGCATTGGTTACTTCATACACAGTAGTCCTGTTTTGTTCCTATCTTACCATAGTGTATGATTTTCTTACATGCAAAGAGAATCTGAAGGGAAATTCCACATGAATTTTTGTTGCCAAACTTATCTGCTATTATCTCATATACTATAAACTACAGAAATCTTAAAACATGCTGCACTTCAAAGAAATGTCAAGAAAATTATTAAATTAAATGAGAAAACAAAACATGAAAACTGGAGGACATGAGAAACAAAAGCATGTGGCATTGCACCATTTCTCTCTTCTTCACAGCCAAGTAATCAAACCAAACTGGTGATATTGGGTCCAGATTTGACATCTCTCAGTGGTAAATCCAAACCAGATCTAAACTAAAAATCAACAAAGGATGACAGAGCACTGTGGTTGCTGATGGATTTGTCCATGGTGTTATCCCACCCTCTCAGTTCTCAGAGACAGAAGTGAGACTGTTTTGCTGCCAGAAGCAGCAGCTACCAAACCAACATGCACAATGAACTGCAATGTACAGAGAAGAGGATGGCTGTTACCTGTAGTATGCGGAAATATCAGATACTACAAAAGCAGAGAGAGAATGCAGACTAAGTGGTTAAGGATGCTCAGAGCTGTCTGGGAAAAGAGCTGGGTCTTACTAGAATACATTTGTTTTCTGCTTCAGAAGAAAGTCTTTGTACAATCATGACTACCTATTGATTCTTGGAATAAAGTTTTCAATACTACAGCCCCATGCTCTCTGTAAACACTAGAACTGTATATCCAAATATTCTGGCTAAAAGGAGCCATTAAACTGCTATCAAGAGAGCAGTTTATCCAGAAACTTCAGTAGACACAGACATCTACCACCTGGGTGGCAAATACATGTCAACTATCAGCATGAAAATCTCTGAAACAAATGAAGGTAACTGTGTAAACACTAACATCCAAGAAGTTTCTGAGTTTCCAGGATTTCTATTTAAGGATTTATTGAGTACTCTATAGCCTTCCCAATTATCCAGAAAAAAAATACAATAAAGAACAAACTAGGTTCCTCTCTTGTGTGCTTTTTACATTGTTATCACATCCTTTGGCATTTATGAACAACAGTGTAATGCTCCAGTTTGTTTTCATATAGCTCTTCCAAAGCACTGGGTATTACACTTTTTTTAGTCAGATAAATGTCACTTCAGAGTTCAGTGGTTCAATTTAATCATCCACTGAAGGAAATGGTTAATCCATTCTATGGGGGGGTGCAAGCAGCTGTTGAACAAAACCTCCAATAACCACCTTTTATGAAGGGATATAAATAAACAGAGTGGCTTCTATTTATAAGCTTCTAGTTTTGAGCCAATGTTCCTTTCAATTCTGCTGCCAGGCTCAGAAAGGAGACACAAGAATTGGACTGACAAGAGACAAAAGTTGACCTTCAGCAGTTGGGGGAAGTTGGGATGCAGGTCTGAATTTGAATGCCAGAGATTTGGGGATTGTTTTTATCTGATTCACATCTTGAGATCACTTCTCAGAATAACCAAGACCTTCAGGTAACAAGCCCAAACAGTGCTATGGATTTTTGAATACTAACAGAGATCTCTGAATATCCACCCACATTTATGCCAAAGGGTGGCAACCATATGATTCTGTGAATATACATGAAGTCCTTTTCTGAAATCCAGTGTTGAGACAATACTTCTCCATGCAACTATGCTGATTTCAGTGAAAATTGGGGTATTAAGTCAAAACAGAAACCATCAAAATCAGATCTACAGCTGATTTCTTGACACTGCATATTTTGAAAAATATTTTTAAAAAAATCCTTTTTCTGATCAGTTCATTCGTGTGAGGAACATCAAGAGAACAAAACCAAGCCCCCAAAACCACAAATGATACATCAACAACAGTCACAGACTAAGAAAATCATTATCTTCTAAAGAAATGTCTATATTTACTTACAATTTACTATGCTCCATGTGAGGTATGTTATAAACTCCAGGTTGTGTACCTTTGCTAAAGAAACAGAGGACAGATAAACTATACAAGTCATGGATTGTAAAATGACTATAAAAAAGGCAGCCTGGACTAGACAGGAGGGGAAAAAATGACACCCTGTCTATCATTAAAATATTTATGCAAGAACAGCAGGCTGTAGGACTTTTTCAATTCTGTGAAAAACTATGAACTAAGCTCTAATGAGAAGCAGATAACCTGACTCTTTATCACAAGTCTGAAGAAACAGACTCTCTTGATATTTTCCTCTACTTATTATGAACAGCAGTGTTCTAACAGCTGATGTTTTTTGAATCCAAAAGGCAGACACGTCAGCAGATGAACTACAGTACACCCAGTTATGTCAGTATTTTGCATGGCCTTTATCACTGGGTGTGAGCAGTAACTTCCAGGCGTGTGAAACTCAGGATCAGATGCAGTTCTCAGACAATCATAGCAACAAAAATTCCTCATGCTTAAAAGTAATTTATACATGAGAAATATTTTCCTTTTGTTGTTGTTGTTTTGGTTTTGTTTGGTTTTTATTTTTGTTTTAATACTCTGTATAAAATCAACCATCTTTGCAAAAGAATTGTTTTGATGCTCCCTTGCTAAAACCAGAATTGTTTTACCATGTTGCTCATTGTGTGTTCAGGGAAATTTTGAATAATGAAGTTCCCTTAGTTGTTTTCCTTTGACATGTTACAGTCCAATGAAAAAATATTTTCAAATTATACATTCCTGTGATTATTCATGCTTTTACTAGAAATAAGAATTATAAATTCTTCATAACAGATAGCCATGTTTCAAGATTATTATTCCATTTTTCAGAAAATTAGTATCCAAGTGAGAAGATTTATATGCTTAAGTAGAAATAGGGTCTATAATATGCACACAGCTCCTCTAGGCTGTCCTTGTGCAACCTTAGATATTCTCAAGGATTTGAATTACAATCTGTGTCAATGATTCCCAGATTTCTTTCCTCCTCACTCACTTCCCTTTTGTTCACACTTGTAATTCAAACTGCTTCTACAGAATCTTCTCCAGATGTCCTCTTGCCAAATGAAAATCAATGTGTCAAAACCATCTTTTCTCTCCTCCCAGCTCCTTCCCTCCTGTTTTGCTGTAACTGTCAACAATTCCACCATCCCCCTATCCCACAAGCCTTTTAATACTGGTATCATTTTCAGCTCTTCTCCACTTGCAAACCTCCACACACCCAAGCACATGTTTAATGCTAACTCTACTGCCCGCCCTAAAATCTCTCTGCAGCAAAGTTTCAAAATAGACATCAAATAAACATCAAGTGCCACAGACTGTCTGAAGGAAACAAGGGTTTACCAGCCACAGAAAGCATTACCTAAATCTCATAGATGAGAAAACGAAAATCCAGCCAAAACAGGCTGTATTTTCTTGCTCATATCAATTATTAATCTTCTGGTTTTCTACACACAGGTATAGAAAAATGGGAATGATACACAATGCAAAACAATCATTAGCAAGACAACAACAATTTAGGCACTTACTAAAAAAGAAAATGCCATCTGTCTTAAGCAAGCCTGCCTCCTGTGAAAGTCTTAACACAATATCTTACACAACTCCTATTTCAAAGTTTGAAGACAGTTATGTCTTTATAATAGAACATGTGAGTAAACTAGCCCCTATCACTGGAGTTGTTCAGCCACTTACTCATCTTAGTTCTCTTTACTTTTCACACAACTTTTCTTGGCACATGGGCACAAGCCCTTTGATTAAAACCTTTAGATTTAACCTTAGAACATAAGTAAGAGAAAAGCCTGTCTTTCAGATGTGATTTTCAAGGTCATTTTATCTTTAGAATGAGAGAAAAAAACCACAACAGAAACTCAATTGTATTTTTACTCCATTTCAGAATGCCTTAACTTCATTTCAGTGGCATCTTCTTGAAGTGGCATCATCTTCAAATATTTTCCTGGGCAAGAATAACATGCACTTGCACATAGGACTAAAAAAAAAATTACACTGTATGCAGCATGAAAGATAAAAGATTTAATCTTTTTTGTTTCCTCTGATCCATCTTAATTCAACACAAACATGTGAAAGACACTTCCCTCTGTTGAGGCAATAAAGGGATCCATTGTGACCTTTATGATTTAAGAAATTCTCCAAAAAAATAATGTGTCATTTATATTGTGCATTATGAAATGTTAAAGCTGAAAGAGCCTATCCTAGTTTTCACAGATAGGTAACATTTTCAAATACAAGAGACAATCTTCTATGTATATTTTAAATTTTAAAAAAACCCCTATCGCCTCAAGCATCTCACGCATGTTGCCTGAAATAAAATGATCAAGCCTTAATACTTAGTAAAATTTTCACTTTTTAAAGTCAGAATTTGCTCTCATCTTCTAATCTGGCCTCTGCAATTTTGCACGCAGCAGTGCACTTCAGAACCACAGCATGAAAGAGAGAAGGGTTTTATGAAATTTACAAACAAAAAGTGTCAAGAAATTCAAACCCACTCGTCAGGAAACTGATAAAGACAAAGAAAGCAAACAAACCCCCACCAGACAGCGACAGTTCATTTTATTTCAGATAAGCACCATCAAGCTTGTCCCAAATTTCTTAGTTATTTTTATATAAAACTGTATGTTATTCACTGACTGTCAAGAAAGCTGAGATATGTTATAGATATGTAAAACTTATCTAGTATCAATGGGAAATATCTTGCCTAATCTCAGAATTTCTCAACCATTAAGCAATATAATTCCCTCAGCACAGATTACAAAAAAAAAAAAAAAATCCACGAAAATATTTTCAACTTACAGGATATGATCACTCCTGAGTGGTGCACTTGACTGATGATTTTTGACTGAGAAAATAGTTTCCAGAAGGAGATGATTCATGTAAACCCAAAATTTCATGGAATATAGCGCAAGGGTTTTTTGAAGGGGGGGGGGGAAGAAACACATTCTCAAGAGATTAAGTGTTGTTTTATCTGCCTTTGAACTTATCATTTCCCTAGTTAAAGGATGTTTTCATTGTCTGCTGCTCACATCTTTATAAGGACCATCTGAGATGTCATTTTGCAGGCTATCTTCCCCTCCGTGACTCTGAGCTCTGTCTGACAGTTCAGCTCATAAATAGGGCAAACAAGAACAGAGCCATATGGGAATATAAGTACAACTAATTACTGACTTGTTTTAGTTTCAGCCAAACCTGGATTTCATCCTAGTATTTTCCTCACATAAGCCATCATGTCACATGTTACAGCAAAGTAAGGAACATTTATTTTCTAAACATTAAAAGGGCCTAATAATGACTTAGCTGTCCATTTCCCCAGTTTTTACTGCTGGCATTTACACCCACATTTCCTACCAGGGAGCTCATTTGACTCAAGCTTGATCATTTGTGGCACGAAGAGGTGGGGGCAGAGCCAGTCCCAGCCCCAGCCTTACACAGGCTCCGTTTTTTCGGAAACAGGCAGTGGTTCAGAAGACACTGCACTCACTCCATGTCAGCACAGTGCTGAGCACAGGTCAGAAACTGATCTCTGCTTAACTGAGAAAAGCCTTCCTTCAGGCACAATTGCTCAGGCAGCAGTTCCACACAGAGATT
Organism: Geospiza fortis; assembly: GCF_000277835.1. NCBI lineage: Eukaryota > Metazoa > Chordata > Aves > Passeriformes > Thraupidae > Geospiza > Geospiza fortis. The sequence continues at coordinate 208,329 of NW_005054592.1, read as the reverse complement.
GTGCAGCAGAGCAGATATAAGTGACAGCACACCAACTCACCCTGGCAAGATGATGTTCTGGAAAACCACCATAGCAGCCACCATGAGCAAAGTCCTCACTAATACAGTTTTAAAAACCCTTTGCATGCTGTTTGCTGGTCTTGAAGATTCAAAAGCTACTATTTATTTAGGGTGGTGGAGTTGGCTTTCTGCTGCTTCCCTGTTGGTTTTGGGGCTCTTTTTGAAAACAGCTCTTTCTTTTGCTTTCCTTGCAGGTGGTTGGAACAGAAGTTAAACAAAAGCTTTTTAGAACCCTCATACGATCAAAGAACATTCAAAGAAAATCCAAAGACACAACTGTGAAGGATATGAAGGCAGTGCACTGAAAAAACCCAAAACCTCTGGGAACAGCAGCAGACAAACAAAAGGGAGCAAGAGTACTAGAGAGAAAAACACAAATGGAAATTTTTAAATTTGCAAAAAGACATGACAAAATGAAGAGTCACATGGAGTAATTATTCTTTTGCTACTTGGTTCCACTGTGAAGAGAATGTTTATATCTAAACAAAGCTTGTGCTTGGTTTTGGTTGCTGAATTTTGGTTGCTTCTGCAGGACATTCATATGCTGACAAATTTTTATAGCCTTACTTTTTCCAAATTAAATAATGGTCTTATCATTCAAATACATTTTAATTTGTTGTATTTTTAGGCTTCATATACTAAAAACCCTCACAACAATTCTAATTTCATTAATTGAAGCACAGAGCCTGTATTGGAGGAGTACAATGACTAGATCAGCTGAAAACACGTATTCTCAATTTCAGAGTTGCGTTCTTTTATTCAAAATCTTTTCAGTGTCAGCACAAAGAAACAGCCCAGCTTTCTCAACTTTGATCATCTGGACAAGCTCATGATTTCACTCAGCAAAATAGCATCCACATTAATAAAAAAAAATACAAATCCGTTCAAACCAAGTACATTACAAAATCAAGGAAGAGAATAGCATTTGTGTAGAAACAAACAACTGAGCACAATACTTGGCTTTTTTTCCCTTGCTAGATTTGTTGAGAAGGTAGAAGCCAAAATTATTTTCTTCTTGTTGTTGTTGTTGGTTTTGTTTTAATTTAATGCCAATATCTAGAAAAAACATCTGGTTATTCTACACAATGTTAAAACTAAAATTGCCAGGGAACAGAACATCTTTCATAAAGAGTACTGACTGTACCTCTCAACTTTCTCAGGTTTTATTTTCAAAGTTATTTGGACTGTTTGCTGCTTTCTTTAATGTCTTTCCATAGAGAGGAAATTCTTGTACAGTAATTAGTCTTGGATCTAAATCACCTACTCTTACTACCCACTCACTGACACCAAAGCCTCATTTTTTTTGAGGGACATAATTACTGTTAATTTACCTAGACTGTAGAGAATCACTTAAATATCTAGGCTTTGAGGAACACTGAGATCTGAAAGGTGTTTTGAAGTATGTTTTCTTGGTGGTATATTGTAATACATATGCCATGGCACAAGAAGAACAAAAAATTTAAAAAACCCAAATCAACCAGAATTCTCCATCCTGGATTTTCCTACAGGATGCAGTCATCATCAGGATCAGTCTAGTTTTTAAACAGCAATTGAATTCATCTGGATCATCCTGTAAGATTTTTGTGTAACTCAACGCTTACACTATTTTGTTATAAATTGTGACAAATAACTGATGACTTAATCTCAATTGGATTGCAAAGTAAAGCTCAAAATTCCATATGCATGAAAAGAAATCACATACAGGAATATATTTCCTTTTCAATATGTCAACATAGATTACAGATTGCAGCTGCTAAAACATGGAAATTGCAGCACAATTTTCAGGATTAGTATCAGACAAAAAATAAAGGAGGGGAGATATCTAGAAATCCCAGTTATTTTAACCATTTTTTCTAAATCATTATGGAGTTCACTATGTTAAACATCTTTTATTAATATTTTATTATTTTTTCTCTTTTTTTCCTTACATTTAACTCTCCATCAAAATGAATTTTTAAAAAAAGAACATTAGCTTTAATAATTTTATTGTAGGTTCCTTTGAGTGTCTGAGAACAAGCAGTTTAATTTAAGAGACCCATTCACCATCTGGTACACATCATTAAAATACTACTGATTGCACTGGAACAATGCCATAAACATCTAACAAGTCCTTGAACTAGGAAAATTTATAACAAATGAGAAAGCTACCAGATTAACAAGCAGAGTAGGTCAGTGAAATATTGAAGAAAATCTGTACAAATGGTCATGCTATATTTATTTGCAATTTGGCAAAAAGTCCTGAGAACTTAGAAATATCTGACAGCCTGTGCTGAGGGACAAGTTGCCCTTAAAAGTAGAAGCACTATATTCTAAAAGAAGTTCTGCAGTGTTACCAGGGTAGCAAAAGCTTTTTGTCCTGGTAAGCTGTTGCTCCAATCTAGCATCTGCTGCAAACATGCAAAAAATCAGATGAATATGGAACAGCAGCAAGGCAGCCCATTACACACACAAAGTATAAAACAAGAAAATTCAGTGTGTGGTGTGTAGACACTGTGTTCAGCAGTGTCTACACACCACATGAATCCTTCTGAAGATTAATCCCTCTTGACACAACTCAAATAATTCTCCTATCGGTTTTGCTTGAGGTGGTGGCAAAGTACAGGTTCAATTTATGGCAATAATCCTTTCATCTTACAGCCTGACGCTGTGCAAATACCTGATGTAAATACAAAAGCAAATGCTGAAGGAGCTTCAGTCTGTTTACCAGTAGGACTTAAGGGGGTTTCACATTTGCCCAATATTGTTTTTTCCAACAGCCTCACATTTTTAAGAATTTGATTCTAAAACAATAAGTTGATAAATCAGGAAACAGATAATTTATATTTATGTGCCTGCATAGAAATGCTAGCAAATAGGAGGGAACAGAGAATAAATTAAACTTGGGTGTGATCATAGAACAGTACTTCACGTGAAATAGAAAGAGGACAAGGGAAAGGCATCACTGTCCCTGGCTGCCAGCTCTCTGGGTCTGGCAGGGTATGACAGTGGTCTCAGCACACACTGACAGTCAGGATGACTGTTCCACTCAAGGGCCAAACTTCTTTCGGCTCCGTCAGGCTAACTTTTCATCTCTTACCATACCTGGATGCCTCTGATGTTGTATATAATACCCATGTGATATGACTAATTATAAACCACAGTTTAATGTGATTCAACAAAAGTATCTAAATGAAAAAGGTTTTATGAAAGATACTCCCATGAAATGTTCTCTCCCTTTATTTCAGTAGTGTACATCACTGCAAAATTTTTATGTGACTGAGGCTTATTCCAAATGTGACAGGAAATTTTATTTGCTGTACTGTGCTATAAGTGTCGTCACTTAATTCATTCTAATGGAAAGGGGGAAGAAACCCCTCTAAATATATCCTCCTTATATCACCTTAGTCAGAAATAGTTCCAGGAATGAATGCATTAAACACTTCAACTATTACCTCTTCAGGGATTTTGCTTCTTGATTCACACCCATGTGCTCCCTCTTTTGACAAATGCCACAAACAAATCTTAGTTGTACTGACTAAACAGCAAGCACATAAACAAGTTTAAGTTGTGGCTCTACAAGTGGATACGCAAACATAAATCTACAATTTGCACAGATCTTGCTTTATGGTGTTAAGTTATTAAAGAAATTAAGAAGTCGCAGGCCTGGAGTTGTCTTCTACA
>NW_005054592.1:200260-204599 GCF_000277835.1 Geospiza fortis | reverse complement strand
TTTCCCTAAAGCATAAAACACAGACTAAAGGACAATTCTCAGGACAGAAAAAGGTCAGAGGTATACACAAGTCAGTGGGCAGGAGAAGGCACTTTTGTCTTATTGATCAATGACCTGCAGAAGGGAGAGTTTCCCAGTCTGTGGATATCACCATACTCTTTCATGCAGCCAAATGTCATGCCCTGCCAAGCAGCTCAAGTCACCTAACTCTGTGAACAGGGGAAAACACAGCACAAAATCTTCCTTGTAAATAAAGGGTATAGAAGACACTGCAGGGAAGGAAGTGGGAAACATGGATGGGGTGGAGGCAGAGACAATCTAAACCATGCCATGATGACACTGAAATTGGGACTGGCAGTTACAGCTTAAGGAAAAGGACACTGGAATCATCACAGGCTTTTCTGTGAAATCAGTGACTCAGACAGTGACAGCCAAAAAAGCTAACAGATCATCAGATGTCATTCAGGAAGGGTATGAAAAACAAGTTCTTCATTTTGTGACTGTAAAAATCTTGCTATATCCACATCCTGAGTGTATGTCTGGTCATCTTGGAGAAGAAGAACTAAGAAAAGGATGCAATAACCTTAGAAGAGGCCCATGAAAGGCAGCTGAAAGTACCAAGTGGATGCAATAAATGCCTTATAAGGACAGACCTAAACAGGCTGGGAAAATTAAGGGGGAAAAGGCAAGACTGGAAGGGTGCAAATATAATCAAGGTTTGGAGAAACCTTCAACAAATTTATGATGTGCAACACAGAAACAGAGATAGGACAGAGCTGTACTCTCCAAGATGCCAAAACAACAATTCTGAATGCTGAGGAAGAATGGAGGGCATTCTGACATAGGAAAAAAGAAAAAATAAAAGGTTGGGGAAATCCAAACAATTTAATTGATTGTGAATTAACAACAGTTCCTTTTGCTTTGCTACTTCTTAGTTCTTAATCCTCTTCTTTGGTGTTCCTCCACTGACTGGCCACCGTCAATTTGGGTGTGGCACCTTCTCCTATGTTTTCTCTGAAGTCCTGTTCAGAGAGGTTTTCATTCCTGCCTTGCTCAGACACCCCCTCTAGACCCAGAAGCTCTCCTGTTTCTCCTGCTTTCTTTGACAACTCTTGTTCTCTACTCCTCCTGCCCAGGTGTGCTTCTTGTTTCTCCTTTGCCCCTGCTCAGGAGTCCCTCCTGCCCTGGCATTCTCTCTGGCATCTCGTGTTTCTTTTGGCAAGAGGGAAGTGTCTGGCACAGACAGCCCCTGACCCACATGCAGAGAGGTTTCCCTGCAGTGTCCCTGCTACCAAACTCCTGTCTAAGACCCAGAGAGCAGGAATTATCCCATCTGTGTTCATTCTCACAGCACACTGATGTGTCCTGGGAGAATCCAGTCCACTCCCTCTCCTTGACACTGTTGGAGGCACCCAAGGGCTTTACACAGTAATTTTTTTGGGTCTGACTATGCTGTCAGCCATGAAATATGTCAAGGCTCCTTTAAATCAAAACCATGGCCTGAGGCAAATATGAACATATGTATTTATTCAGAGCTTTGATGACATCTCGATTTCACATATGAAGTTTCTGCAAGATCCATTTATCTACAGTTCCTTACCTAACTGTGCATGCTGACCCCACATGAATTTTAAATGGCTGGGGAAATTAGCATTTTAAAAATCCAAAAGAAATGGTTAACCATTACAACAGAATTGTAATATTCTTTCTTACAAAGTTTTGAACATCTTAATTCCTATTCTACAGAAGGATTTCTCAGTCTCCAGCCTTGTAATAGCATTTGAATTTCCACCAGCACACAGCCTCCATTTGCACTCAAATAAAATAAAAATACATTTGTAAAGTAGTGTAGCTAAAACCATCATATTTTCCTACCTTTTAACACAGCTTAACAAAATAATTTGTTTCAAGGCCTATTTTAAAGATTTACGAAAGCACTCATGATAGAAGTTCCCATAGCTATAAATTTCCTTATGATACTATTTCAATAATTTTCTCATCTAAAAGAAAACTTGCAGCTGTTGTGTTTTGAAAAATTTTGGCAGGGCTGTATTTGTATGTTGTGAATGATGTCACCATCTTGTGACAAGCTACAGAATGCTTTTGGCTCGGTCAGATTTTGTCTAGGCCACAATTATCTAAATTTATTTTAAACTCTGAATTGAAATATGTCTTGGAAATGAACGTTCATGCAGACATACAGCAATGAAAAGTAATCCCTTTTGCTTGCTGCATTTGAGTAATTAATTCATGATACCAAAAAATACCATGTGTTTCTTCTCAATAGAAGCATTTAATTAACACATGGGATCAGACAGATTTACATGGAAGCTGGGTTTTCATCTTCACCTCCTGAGAAATATTTTCCCAGCACACATTGTGTCTGAAATAATTGTTTTCCGCAAGGAGAATTTTGTTCTAAACAGGGCTGATCCGCTGTATCGGTTTTAAGTCAGCAAAGACATTTGAATAAGGTCTCAAATAGGACAGGAAAAATCACCATAAAAGCAGAGGCTGTGTGAGAAGCTCAGGGGGAAAAAGACCACGCAGCTGTCAGGCATCCCTCCAAAAGGGCTGGGCATAAGAAAGAAGTGAAGCACAGAGAAGGGGAGGCTGAAGATTGACCAGGCTGCCACCTCTGCAGAATTGAATTTTGCCATCTCCAGGCCTGAGGACTAAATAAGTTAATTCAATTTGTTTAATGAGCTGGAAAGCTTCTAACAAACCCTGCTTTTAAATGTCTGGTCAGGAATAGAGAAATCTCTCCAAAGCATTAAATCTACTATTTTCAGAGAAGAGGAAATGCTCCCTTGGGATAACAATTAAGGGTGGCAAGGGCCAGAAAAGGACAGAGTCCTGCAGGAACCTTAGCAAGGCAAAGTGTTTTTCATGGGAGTACCCAGGGTTTCAGAAATGTTAATTACCTTTCCCGTCTCCAGACACACTCTGCCCTATTTGGGAGCGATCCAGGTAGGAGGCCGGAAAACAAGTTTCCACTTACAAGGGTGTTTACGGATTTTTTTCCCAACGTTTTGATTTATTTTCTTGGAGAAGTAGATGAGGATTGTGCCCTCAGACTATTTTCCCCTTAAAAGATAACTATGAAGGAAAAACATAAATCAATCTGATGTTGCTATGTGCAAGGAATCCCTCAGTATTTTTCTCAAAGTTTGCTTCAGCCCAAAAAAATTCTAATCTTTTTTACTTCAAAAGACATTTATAGTGGCTTTAAAACTCACTGAAGGTACATACTAATCTTAGACTTTGAATAGAAGCCTTGCTTCAATTCTATTCCAACTATTTTATGAATCCTGATAAATACAATTTTTGAAAGCATATAGAATTAATCTTACACAGAATTGTAATAAAATGTTCTGTAGCTTTTTTTTTTCTTTCCTAAAGTGAGGGACATTTAAACAGCATATTTGACTCTCAGGAACTTCAGCAAATTACAGTTCCAAACAGAATATTTGATTTCTATCTACCAGATTATGTTCCTCTCTGCACATTATCTGTTGTCTTCTAAAACAACAAATATTCTTGAAGAATTTATTTTAAAATATACCTGACTATGCAAGTTCCAGTTTTATTTGTACTCTTTCAACTTGGCACAGCAATAGGGAAAAAAGCAGACTCCACTATATCATTCAAAATTAATTATCCATACAAAAGAAAAGTGATAATACAGAACATATTTCATATTCCAACAAATAGTCAATGTCCTTGAAACTTTTTTCTAATAGACCTAAAGCTATTGGTATGGGTTTGAGCAGTGCAAACAGACTAAAATAAAGGTGAAAAATCTCTTTTCCCACCCCCAAAAGAAACACAGCAAGGTCTCTGCTGTAAACCAGCAGGTGCACTTCTGGCAACCATATTCCCAAATATTTTGGGTTTCTCCAGTGAAGAAGCATCTCAAATGAAAGAGCAAAAAATGGAACCAGCTTTCTCGTCTCTTTTTATTTAAAAAAAATGTTATTTCTGGTAATAACACACTTGATGAGATGGAGAAAGGAAACAAAATCCAAGTCCCATGGTTCTTAATAAAGAACCCCAAATGCAGCATTTCTGGGATGTCAGGATTATGGAAAAACCAGCCTAGCTAAATATTTACAGCTGATCAATAAGACATCATTTCTTTGTACATTACAAGTCAGTTCTGTGGTTCTGCAAATATGCAAGCTATTCAAAGCTGCCTGCTCTTCCTTTTCAACATTACTAAGCCTCATCTCCCAAAACACTGTAACAGAGTAGCTCTCAAGTCTTGCAGGCAGCATATAGGATCTTTTTCATAAAACAATTCTCACTTTCTGTGACATGACTTTCCTGGTAACACACT
>NW_005054592.1:163844-200250 GCF_000277835.1 Geospiza fortis | reverse complement strand
TTAGAACAAGACACTGCCCAGTGCTTTTCAGCAAATAGAAACTGGGCCACCTTGGTAAAATGGTCTCCTGGTTGCTGATACAGCCCAAACTCCAAGGGGAATAACAACAGGGCTTAAAAAATGCTGCATGAGTAGACCTTCTATCAGGCATTTAACAGTGAAAATGAGCAAATGATCCTCTCTGCTGAAAGGACATGTTGAAATGCTCTATTTTTATTAAACTCTGCCTGGTATGATAACAGCCCTGATACAACCCACTGAAATGATACCAGCCCTTTTTTTCCTGGCCAGATGCGAGAGAAACCATTCTGCGTGCAGGCACAGAATGAGGCTGCCAACTGCTTACCCTCTGTTCTGCTCTGATGTACCTGAATTAAAAGGGGATTATTAACTTCTTTAGTAAGAAGTAGGGAAGGAAAAAACTGCTTTAGAGTTCTATTGTAAGATATTTTAGTTGTGAATGCTATTACCATTAGTAACCACAATCATTAAAATTTTGCACAGAAAAATGGATTTCTTTATTAATTAGCTAAACAATTGCAATTCATGCCATGTTCATGCCATTCTACTTTAAGATTTCAGGTACAGAGATTTGATAAAGAAAATCTAAAACCCTGCCCTACACGCTAACTTTATTTCCTCCATTGCATTTTTTCAAGTTTAATTCCACTCTATTTTCCTGTAACCTACAGACTAAAGCCACTCCTCATTTCAGTAGTTTCTAACTTCTGTCTCATTGTGCCTGCTACAAGAACTACAAGTAATCAAAATTCAACCCTCTTCATCACCTTCAATTTTTCCTCAAACTGTCCCGTGGGGGTGACTTATTTGCTCCAATAGTGTTGCTGGGAAGTATGGAATGTGTGTAACTTTACTATTCAGTCAGCATTAGGAACCATTCATTGAAAATTTCTACATCAAGATGTTTGTAAATATAAAACCTTTTCTAGAAAACAGAGCCTTAGAAAACTAATACAAAATTCTAAATACACAGAAAATCTAGTTTTTTGAAAGTGGAAATACCATGAAGAAAAATGATTTAAAGTTTTTGCCTTTTGTATCTTCTTATTCTTTTTGCCTTTTCATTTTGCTTGATGCCAAGTAGCATTTTGAGACTTCACAGTTAAAAACATTACTAGCTTTCAGTGCATTCCACCTTTTTTTTTCCTTTTGGATCTGTTCATTTTTCTGATGCCGTAGGAAACCCAGAACTGTAGTACCAGGAATTTGTCCTTATTTCTTATTGTAACACAGAGAGAACAATGGCTAAATTTCTCAAACACTTGAACCACTTCAGTGTTCTGATCCCTTATTAGATGCAGTAATTAATCCCCCAGATATTATGGCATAAGCAAATATTTTTAACTTCCAGCCCCTTGTGAGACATTTGACATTGACTTGGGGAAGGAAAGGGCACAGGCGGGGCAACTTGAATCACCAGGAAATCTTTGGAGGAAATCAATTCTCTATTGCATAAACACAGAAAAACTGCTTTCTGGTAAAACAGCATGGAAACTTGAATATTCTTCTCTCTTTCCATGGCAGCAGCAAGGGTTTTTGCCATGGAAAGGGCTAGATGAAAGCCTAGGTGTAATAGTGCAGCCTGCTAGAGATACAGTGCTGTGACAGAAAAGCATGCTGCTCCTAAGAGCATCCCTGAACTGCACTGGGCTTGAATGCAGGGTTGCATTTAAAAAACAGCAGAGATCTACTCTTGGCTGCAATAAAAATCATGACATTTTCATCGGTCCACTGTCCAACACACACTGCTGTGGCTCTTTGAAAACACAGAATAATGACTAAAATAAGAAAACATTATTTTTGAGGGAAGATATTTGAAAAAGCCAGCTGTATGTTGTGCAAGTTGAAAATTTACTGACCTTAGTCACTTCATTGATGGTCATCTCTTCTGAAATGTGGGGGAAAAAAAACCAAACCCTAAAAATCTTTTTTCCTCCCACATCTTTCACGTGGTTTTCTTTAAACTTAAATCCATTTCCAAATATTAAAAAAAAAACCAACAAAAAATGAACAAACAATATGTCATTATCACAAATCTGTTACGTATCAGAACAATTACTGTCACATCTGTTAACATTTAGTTTTCCCCAACTCTTCCTCCTGTCCCCCTAGATTATGTTTTTTTTGATATGAGACTAATTTGTTATGATGGGTTTTCTCTTTGCAGGTGTTCCCTATGATGCCCAACACCTTGATCCAATTTTCTTAGAGCAGGCAGCCTTTTGGTCATGAGGAAAGTTCTGCTCATGATGATTACATGTGCAATGCACTAAATTGCTCCAGACAGCTTTGCTTGGAAATGCATGAAAAATCAGGTCTCGCTTGGGAGAAATGCCGAGAAAAACAATCTCAGCTTTTTCACTAAAGTGACAGACATTAAATCCACAATGAGAATCAACAAATTTCTTAAAATAATGAAAATCACTAACCGCTTAATCTCTCTATGCAGTTAATTTCCTCCATGTTCCCTATATCTCTAAATACACACCAGACTTTTCTGGCTTAAAAAAATCCCCCAAACAAACCAAAATGACCTATAAAAATACTCAAATTGAAAAATCAGTAAGAATTCACTGATATCCTCTAGATTTTTAGCCCAAATATACAATGATTCAGGTAAGCATTAAAGAACCACCAGCTATTTTAATATAACTATATATTTTGACACATGAGTAAAACTTTTGGTGGGTTTTGTCACTGATTTCAGTGGGAACAAAATATCCTGAAATAGGTATTATGATTGTTAATTAGGCCCATTGAGGGGAAGAACTTGTTCCATACTCACAAAAGAAACAAGAATAATTATTAGCCAAGCCTAAGCTGGAAATCTGTAAGACAAGTCCAAATATCATGTAAGAATAATTCGGTTAAGCCAAATATAATTTATTCCAAAACAATCTCTTATATTTGTGATGCCCAGTGCTTCCAGTCTGAGCAAATAACATGAACTACAGCTTGCAAAATGTGCAGTGTCCATCACAGACAAATATTGTGATGAGCAATTTTATTTAAAAATGGATCTTATTTTGGAATCATAAGGCAATCCTATAAGCATTTGTATGCTTTTCTCTCATGTAAATTTTTTTAAATAGCCTGGTTTTGTTATCAGGCTAAATTTCATAATAATAAGCCAAAAAATATTATTAATATGACAAAAGAGAATTGGTTACAGGTCATGTCCTAGAGCGAACTACAAAATCTTGTTAGGAAATACATCTTAATAAAGTTAATGCATAATTGATAGCCATATGAGGATCTTTTACTTTTTCTGATCTAAGTCCTACATGTAATTCAACAAATGTTAGTTGTTAGTCTAGAATCCATCCAGGTTAAACACAAGATTAACTATGTGAATGTAATTAGGGCAGGGGAACTGGTTTGAAAGAAATGTCTCTAATTTCCCTCAGTTTTTCACCCTGCAATCAACCTCATTTAAATGTCAGATATTGCCAAATTTTACAAAATATTTATCATACAAATGGTGAACATCAGGAGGTTTTGTTAGGTTCTTTATGCTTTTGTTATATTTTTGTTAATTGGATTCAATAAACACAACTAAATTTTCATGGTTTTCCTATGGAAGCTGCCTATGTGAATCCCATTATGTATGATTTTTAAACTTAATTGAGAGCAGTGCTGCTCTTTATATTTAACAAGTTCAGCCACCATTGTAGCACCAGAGTGGCTTTCTGAAATTCATTACAGTTTATCCTCACAGCAGCCCAGCAATGTCAGAATATACCGTCCTTATTTTCAAAGTGGCAAGCTGACATCCTGAGTAAACTGAATTTTTGGGAGGACTGGAATCCAGCATAACTGCTCTGACATCGTGCTGCCAAACTAGCAAAGGCAAACATTTCTCATTCTGGGCTGTCTTCCACCTCCTACCCTCCTCGAATGTGCTCCTTACACATTTGAGCCTTGATCATGAGGCACTGACCATGTGCTTATTCTGCCATGTGCACCAAGATCTGTCACTCTACTAAACCATTCTTCTCATCCTTAAGAGGTTTTTTAATGAGTTTGAAGAGTTATTTTATGAGCTACAGCAGGCATTGCTTAGCTCTAGTCATCTGTGCCTTTATTAAGCATGAGCATAAAAGGCCTAATTATCACTTTTGTTTTTCTGTACCCTTGTACCTCTCTAGTTTGGGATTTTTTGAGTGAGAACTGTGATGCGCTATGAGTAAGGCTCAAACTTCCAGTAATTCTAAAAGCAGGAAATACCAGTGAAAACCTGTTTCTCAGGGGACACCCAACCTAAATACTTGGTTCTGAAAAATTCAGATAGTCAAAACAGAATCTATTGCTTGGGTGTTCAGCTGTACTGGGATTTTTGAGCACATTTTGTACCATATATTTGATAGGTTATGGTCAGGTCCTGAAGTGATTTAGACAATCCCTTCAGAATGTAAATTAAAATATACAATATCTACATTACACTGAGGCTTTTATCTCAAGTAGGACATTATTCTATTTACCTTGAACTTTGTGAACTACTCAACTACCACCTTAAGCAGTTCAGGCCTCAGTTCCCCGGAACAACTTATTGACTCTTATTTCTCTAATAACAATTGTCCAGTAAGAAAAAAAGATCATTTATTGCAGAAACTTAAAACAAAATTACTCCTCTGGTATCCAAGAATACTTTGTACTCCAGAGATGCCTTTTCCTACACAAGGCATTTCATTTTTCCACCGAACTCATCTAGAGTACCTTAATTATCATACACCCATCTTCTCATTATATTCTCTTTACTGGCTGAAGGAGACCTATGATAGAAACCTGAATTTTTAGTTGAACCTAGAAACAGACATTCAGACTCTGCTGTGCAATAATCTGATTTCCAGATCATTATGATATCCGTAATTCCTACAACATCTCTAAAATTTTATTGCCTACTTCTGAACAGCAAATATATAAGTTGATTTTTCAGTGAAACACTGGAAATGCGACCAGAACTTATAAAATAATAGGAAATCAAAATGAGATGGTACTGATTTGATTTCTCTTTTCAGTAAAGCCATTTCAGGCTAATCTATCTTTATCTTGGCCCACCAGGAAGTTGGGCATCTTTCAGTTTTTACAACTTACTTAAATAGTGAAGGAATAACAATGAATATTCTATATCTCAAACTGCAATCAGCCTCAACTCCTCACTCCAGAAATATTTCCTTTGACTATGGTGAACTGTAGAAGAATAATTCTGTGCTTCAAAACCAGAAATTTGCAACACAATGATTATCAATTACCAGCTGCTTTCATGACTGAGAACATGTTTTTCATTGGCTATTCAAGACTGGACATGCACAGACAGGTCCCCTGCATTGTTCCCTTTCCACAAAAAAAAACCAAAACCAAACCAAACACCACCACAAAAACAAACAAACAACAAAAACACAACAAAACAAAAACAACAACAACAAAAACAATAAAAAAAACCAACCAGCACATAAAAAGCTTTGATTCTTTGATTTCTTTCACTGTGCATCATTGAAACAAAGAATGTGTGTTTCTCCACTGATTCAATGCAGAATTTAAAGTCACACTGTACTTCAGAAGCACAAGGGTGAACAATACCTCTTTTTGAATGCATCCAAAGGAATGGCTAATACAAACATGCTCAAGTGAAGAAATGCTTAAAACAGCTGTTTAAAATCTACTGAAATCATGTGGATTTTGCTTTATACTATTCAAGTGAATTTCAGGAACTAATGTTAGAGCTTTGCACAGGAATTCTCTCCTAGGTAATGTGTAATTTGCCTCTCTATATGAAGCAATTTAGGCAACATCTTTTTCATCAGACACAGGATTCACTTTATATATCACACATATATATATGTGTGTGATTGATATATAGCTTATATCACAGAATATAAATTCCACAGGATTCACTTTTGGACCAATATTTACCATTTATATAATCCCATCAATTCTACCTTTGAAGCCTTACCTTTAAAATCCCGCATTTTTTCCAAATCAATTAGTCCCTTAACATCAACTTCTTATTAACCCGCCATGAGTAAATAATTCATATTCAGTATTTCAGTAATTCACTTGGATCCACATGAGCAATAAAAAGCTGTTGTCTTGAATCAGAGAGGGCAGTGTGTCATGGCCATGAATACTTGGCCTATCTACTCCCAACAGGGGCAGCAAAAAGCTAGATGGGAGCATATTTTTTTTGGTTTTTCAATTTAAAATCAAATTCTGCCCACTCACAGTGGACAGTTATGAAGCAGATGCTCAATGACACATCATGAATAAAGCAACAATTTGCTAATACTGAACCTAGAATTTTCTGCTTTGTTTTTTTGTCATGCCAAAAAAGTGCCAGAGTAGACATTACCTATCAATGCCAAACAGCTTAAGACAAATTCCTGATGCTAACAAAAAGGCACTTATTCTCAAGATCTGATTAATTACCAGTCATTACCATAATTTCCATGTTTCCATGGACCTTCTGCCATCAGCAGCCTTTTCCTCTGCATGCTGTTTATTCCCCACGGCACTGCAGCCCCTTTGTGGCATTCAAGAGAAGCTCCCACTGATATTCACAAAGATCACCCCACTAAGTCAGTTCCTCAGCCATTAGTGCAGTTACTTCAGATTACTCCAGCTGAGGCACTGTTTTCTTTAATTTTGTTTGCACTGCTTTTCAGAGAAACAATATGTTAAAAATAGTTCTATATTCAGGCCAAAGAATAAAAACTTAGTCTTTAGTCACCCATGTTTAGGCATAGAGAGATAAAAAGGGAAAAATTTTCAAAGGAAAAGAACAGTGGCTTAAAATATAACACTAATTCAATTAGCATTTGTCTCTAAGTAGGAGTCTAGTTGTTCTAAGAGTACAACACAATTATTTTCATGTTTTGCTTGAATTCATCGTTGTTATTTCATATAAATTCTGCATAAAAGCACAATTAGGTGGGAAAAAAAAGAAAAAAAATCACTTTTGACTGAGAAATAGGATTTCTCTCTAGAAGAAAGACAGACCAATAACTAAGTTGCCACCTCATACTGAAAAACTTAACATTCTGCTTCAAACTATTAAAAACCTTGTGTTTCTTAGAAGCTGTTGGCCTAAAAACTCCTGCATGTGTCATCCAAGCCCGAACAAAGCAGACAAGCAGAGTAAAAGCAGCAAGGCAAGATCTGGGAGCCCCAAACAAATGAAGGGTGAGACTTGAGCCTCTATTAAGAGCAAAAGGCAAAGCTCAGAGCTGGCTCATATCACTAGATTGTCATAGCTGGCACTGGCAGGAAGGGATTCCACTTTTTATTGGGCAACAGCTTATATTACAGAGGCTTTACTGACTACTATCTATAGGAAGCTATGGCAGATTCCACCAGCAGAAGTTGACACAGAGCCAGCCTCCAATTTTACACTTTGCCAGAAGTCAAGAGACATCAGATACCTACTGACAAACAGCAACTCTTTGAGAGCTTTAATACACTTAAACTCACAAATGCTTCTGAGATGGTTTATCTCTTTTGGAAGTGTAAGAGACATTTATGGCTCTTTGAGACAGTATTTTACAAATTCTAGCAATGCTACTTGCTTTTCAGCCTAGATTATTGCCTTTGTGCAAAGAATACAAGCTGGTGGTTGACAGTATATTTCCTCTATGCATTTATTTCATTCAAATTCACAGAGATTCCTTGTTTGTTCACGTTTCAGAAAGTAATTAAATATTGGACCTCAAAATAACAGCAGAAAGAATGGGATTCTTTGCTCAAAGAGCACTTCCTGTCACCAGGAAATTAAATGTTTCTTCTGGCAGACAGCAAAGTACACACAGAAATAAAAATTAATCTGTAGGCTTACCCTTACATGCTTTCTCAAAGTTAATTAAGAAGGAAGGTTACCCAAGGTTCAATGAATGAGGCAATGCCAACTTAGGAAGTGATCTCAACTTACAAGAGAGCAAAAATACAAAATTTCAATTGTTGAGGAGATGGAATAGATGCTTGTATTATCTGATTTTTTGAAACTGTGACTGAACTCCTGTATCAATGCAGGGGAGGTTTACACAGAGAAACACACTCCCAAAGATGAATAACAAATTGACAAAAGATTGGATAATTAACACAGAAACAGGGTAGGTCTTGCATGCTTATTAGCCTGACTTGCCTAGATATCAAGAACACACAGAGGGAAAACCAGTTCCCAATTCATGCACAGGCAATTCAAGTACTGAAATTCCACAGGTGCAAAAATTTCCCAAGTTTTCATGTCAGTAAAAAGAATCATTAAAAAAAAAGATCAATTGCTTTAACACTATCAGTGGTATAAAAAGGGGGAAATATTGATACTATTTTGGAGGTGACAGTAGTTTCTCAATCATCCTGCAATTGGTGACTTTGTCAAGGATTAACTCGTGGATGTGTTTTACCATTTTACTTATCATTTTCACCCCAAGATAGAGCTTAGGAGTGACAGTACAAACCTAGTAGCAGATGTTACTTGATTTAAGGGAAGGGAAGGAGGGTAAAGACTTGATAATTTTTCTCTGACAGTCATTCTAACTACTTGCACTATTAAAGCTTTGGTCTTCAAATGAAATCCAAACCAACATATTTATCACTTCTCTGCAACCTCATTTTTGCAGAAGGCACATTGATACTTGGAGAAGTACCCACTTCTCAATGATAGCTTGGACTAGGAATCTTAGAAGTTGGTGGTACAGAAACAACTTACCTTCTGGGCATAAATCTAATTGGGAAATCAGGACTAATATAACCCTAAGGATTAAAAATACCTGGTATGTAGGATTTAGCTCTTCTAAGAACAGTGTGACAGGAGGCCATGAGGGGGAATTCTGCTAGATTTGGTCATACAAATGTAGCCAGAATAAAAAAATTCTGCACTATAACATTTGCAGTCCTGTTTCAGTTAAGGTGCTTTCTGAAACACAAAATTACTCATTTTCAAATCTGTCTCTGTCACCATCCAAAACATTGGTCTAGGAAAAGCATTTGGAATACTTATATTTATTTCACCTAATTCCAGTAAGCAATGACTAGAAAAGAGGAGCTCACACTTACTGGAAATCTACATCAGAATAACCCTCTCAATGCCATACATTCTTTAAAATCCAGGATAAAGCAATCTAATAGATCACCAATGGTACCTTAAGGCATTTTTTGAAGTTCACATGTTTTGAAAATGCTATAATTAAAGTACCATCCATGCAGAGAGACAGAGAAACAGTTAATTGTTTTCAAATATAGTCAGGGCTCCAGCTAGGCACAGAAACTTTCTTATGCCCTTTTCATGCTCACAGCCCTGGGATCAGGACTCAATTGTTAAGCAAACTTCTTCAAAACTTTACCAGCTTCAACTCATGACAGAGCTGTACAACTCATTCCTAGATTCATTTTCCCTAATGTTTTTGTATAATGCATAGGCTCTAAAAATACTCCAAAAAAGCTGAAAAGCATAAAAAGCTAGCTAATCTTTTTGGCACGACAAGTTATTTTTGCCATACACCAATAAAAAGATTTATGCATGTGGTAGAAACGTGAAATAGATTTGCTTTACTGTAAAAGACTTTGTTGTTTTATTTTGACCTTTTAAAATGTTTAGATAAGGTCAGAGTAAAATTAACAGGCAGTAATCACCTTCTCCAAGCCTAAGTAAATCCATACTGCTTCTCCATTAAGAATTCCATAGGCCACCGCATACAAATTTAGGAATTCCAGTGGGTCATTGAATGCTTGCTCCAAAAATCAGTTTGGAGCCACTTTTATCAAATGCCAGGAATAAGGAGTGAACTCCTTCATGTTTACTCCATGCTGCTCTGGCATGGAGCCAACAATAGCAAAGGAACTTGGAACTGCAGGACTAAATCCCCATTTGTCTCACCCTCGTAGTCATAAAACTGTTCATGCAGATAAAAGGACTGACAATCGTATCAAGTGCTGTGCACTGAATTACTGAACGCTTCCAAACACCCTTTCTTAAAGAAACTTATAGACTTAAATAATCAGCTTCTTAACAGACAGCAGGAGAGTTTTTGCCACAAGTAAAATATGAGTAAAATATGGTGGATTTGTTGTTCTATAGCAGGGTATGATTCTGTTTTACTTTGCACAAGAAATACAATCTCTGAGAATTACCAGCCTTATATTACACAAGCAGAAATATAATCCAGAATATTTACAGTGTTTGTATCAAGAAAAGAAGAAATTATGCATGCAATGTGGAAGGAAAAAATAAGAATGACAGGTGGCAGACTCAAAATTGTTTTAACACAAGTTCTGTAGCTACACCAACTGCTGTGGAGAAGGCTAAAACAAGCAGGGAATAGAAATATGTTTTAATTGCTGCACTATTTTGTAAGCAATATGAGAGTAGTCACATTTAAAGCATCAGACTAAGTAAAAGCAAAAGGATTTAGAAGGCTAAGTTGGAGGAATTTCTGATTGATTCTTCACATTTCTCCTAAACAGTTTTTTCTCACATCAGAAATGTTAAGAATCCATAACTGGCCTCTGATATGGTCTTCCCATGCAGAGCATATAGTAAGTGCTTCCATGGTTAATTTGGTGCATTCCAGACACATGGTTTCACAAGAGGAAACAGTAGGGAAATCATCACAGGGTGCTCCTGCTCTCCACACACAGCCCTTGATCCTCTTAGGCCAGTTGATTTAGACAGAAACGTTGGAACACCGTGTCACAGGGGAAGCAGCAAGGGCAGAGTTGCTAGGTGGAAAGAGTACTCTAAACTATTACTAGCACTAAATGCTTCAAAATTAACAACTCAGGCACCCAGCAGGTAGATAGTTGATAGCTAGCTTCAGCAGCTTTCCCTGGTGCTCACAGCCTTCCCACATGCACCCATTTTCTTACTCCCACTTATATATGCCAGAGTAACTAGTATAATTAAAAGCCTAAAATGTACAGGGTTAAAAAATGTAAATTCTTCTTTCTTTATGTGCTGCTTGCACCCTGAAATAATTCAGACATTCAATTTACAAAGTTCTACAGAAACGCTTTCTCCGTCAGACCTGGAGCAAGGAGAGCTGTGATCACATTTTAAAGACAGCTTTGCTACAAGAAAGGCATCTCATGGAACTAAACAGACCACAAGGGAGAAAACAAGTCCTGCATTACAGCTTTGTTGCTCTGCACAGCTGGTGACATTTGCCACAGATGTCCCTACTAAACATCAATAAAATGGAACAGCATAGAAAAAAACAAAAGATAAATTACATATGAGATTTGGCATGGGTCATACCCCAGGTGACAATGCTTCAAGAATCAGTGCAACAAGAAAATAATAGCAATGAACTTGGAAGAGATATAAAAGAGAAGAAAATTCTAAATCCCATGAACACACATAACAATCTACAGGATTTTGTCAAGGATTTTCAGCTTCCAGTAGTCTAAAGAAAAAAAAAATCAAGATTCTAAATATGGATTTAGAAACCTTACCAGAGAATAGCATAAGCAAATATATCAGCATTCAACAGCTCTTACAAGTTTAAAGACTGCAAAGAGCCTGCAAGGGCCCTAAGAGGGTCTGTCCTGGAGGCATGTCTGCCTGGGCTGGGGGCCAAGGCAGGGAGTGCAGCTGCAGCCTGTCCAGGCTGTCCCCCTCCCTTCCCTGCACAGCCTGGGCCAAAGCCCCTTCCCGTGGGAGCTGCTTTTCAGCTGAGCCTCTACCATCAGCCCTCCTGCTCATCCTGGGTCTTGTTTATCCAGCCCACCATGCCCAACAGCCTGGCCTGGGCTCAGCGGCCCTGCCTGGCCATGCAAGGCTGTGCTTGCCCTCTGCTCCCCTCACTTGGGTGCTGCTGTCTGCTCCATCACCCTCATCTCCTGGCTCAGCCTCTCTCAGGGAGCAGCCAGCCCTCACTGCTCCATGTCTGCCTCATGTTCTTTTGCTCTCGTATTCATGAGGGAACAAAAATGACAGGACATGATTTATACTGGTCTGATTACAACTGAAATAACTCTTATCCAGCTAGCTTGACAAAATGAAGCTGAGAGGAAAATATAGAATAAAAACATTATTAGGTCTGTCTAATGTTTGTTGCAGGCAAATATTCCTTATGAAAATTAGACTCTGGTCACATGATTTCAAGATGAATATGGAAAGGATGGTGTCTGTCACCACTGACGTGACAAGAAAACTTGATTTTTGACTAGGAATTTAAATAACTGGCTGGCAATCCTTGTATATGGTTAAAATCAGCTGTGATGAAACAAGAGGATATCAACTAAAACATTGACGCTTAAAGGGAGCAGATTTTTTCATAAACTTTATAAACATAACTTGAAAATGGTTAAGATTTAAAACTCTAGGATGAGTAGTAGACTAATCTGAACAGCCTTCAAGGGAAAGGTAGTGTTTTGGTAGTTCTAATCATAAATTGTTTAAATTTATTCAAGTCACATAGCTCTTCCCCAAGATATTCTGTTAAGTGACAGGCCTGCACTCACTATCTCAATTTCCCATTCTTTAGAATGGGACCACTTATATTACACTACCAGATGCAGTTCCATCTGTTAGAAATGAAAAATTAAGATACTCCATGGAATTATATTCCAGAGAATCTTTGTTCTGCTATCAGGTTATTTTTAACATATTACATTTCTTTAAAGTTGCTTGCCATCAGGGACACAGTCCATTTCATACAGTTCTCCAAATTGCAATATCATTTTTCCATCAATAGTTACTTGTGCTAGAAGGAATCAAGTTCTTTAACTAAGAGCTTCTCAAAGACAAGACAAAGTGCAAAGTAACAACCCAGTACTTGGCCTGACATAATCCTTCCAAAAACAGCAAATGCTGCTAGAGGCAGGGAGAAGGAAAGAAGGCCATATTTGCAATTAATGAGAAATTAATTTTCCAATTAGTATCATTTTATGCATATCCCTAATCTGGGAAAAGTCTGATCTCTCTTCACCTCAGAAGGAATTACACATCCCCAAGGCCAGGCTATCTGCTGGATCTAATAATTACTGGGTAACCAGAGACATGGGATTAGAACAGAACTGTTCCAAACAACTTCTGTTGTGCCAGTTTTCTGACAAAAGGAGCTTTTCTTGTAAATTACACTGGCAGCTAATGGTGCTGGATCCCTACACCAGCAGGCATCATAGGAAAGCAATGCCACAGCTGTAACTTGTTCTTCCATTAAAACCAACAGGGATCATGGAATGCTGATCCTGAGCTTTTGCAGGGAGTCAGCACATGTTATCGCATTAGCAGGGTTCTGATGTACACAAGCATCCACACCAAGATACAGCAGGAGAAACCAAAACAGGGGGTTAAAAAATGGCAAAAAAAGAAGAAATTCTTCTATAGATGCTCAGTTCTGCAGCAAGACAGAAAAGAGGATAAGTAACCAAATATGGACAAAAATAAAGTGAAAAATAGAAGGGTGGGAATATTCAAGTGATTAGGAAACAGAATGCAAAAGAAATAAACTATAAAGGAGATAAAAGAAGTTCATGGAGCAAAAAGTAAGAAATGGAACAAGCTGAGCATGCATAAACATTAATTACAGAGAATTCAGATTTCTTCAGCTCCAGATTTTTGTTAGCGATAACATTGACTGATTCAGTTACAGATATTAAAAATTAATTAAGAACTCATAAACTCAGACAAAACTAACAAATTCCTGCCTCTGATGGAACTGGGTTAAGCATATAGAGCTGGTAATCAATTTGGCCCTGAAAACTTTCCTGGTTAAACGCTGGCAAGAATGACCAGCTTGGCAGCTTAGGTCTGATTCACAACCAGCTTGACTACCATTCCTCATTTAAACTGATTAACACAAGTAGACATGAAAATGTCTGCAGCTTGACAAGTGGAACATACAGTTTTGCATAAAACTTTCAAGGGATTCAGAAAACATGTGTGTGTTGGCAATAAAGTGTGGTTTCCATGTAGAACTACTATTTGCAGTCCTCTAAAGCCACAATAAAAATCATGTCAGGCTACACACAGAAAGATGTAGCTCAGCAGGCAACTCCTTAAACATGTAAAACATACAGTGGATCCAATTCCTGCCATAACAAACAAGATTTACCTTTGGTTCTGCTTAGGAAAACTAGCAAAAGAAATCTTTCCCAAAAGCTGAGCTGCAAAACTGCTACAAAGTCAAAAAGTAGAACAGTTACCTCTTAATCCAATGGATTCAGCAGCAAAAAGGGGAACGATTTGCAGCTGGGGCAAGGTGCACCACTATTTGCCCCTCCTAGAGAGACTGGCCTGACACAGGAGTTCTTAATAAGTCCTTAATGAGTCAGCTTCATTACCTACAGGCAGAGATCAGAGGAATGAGCACCTGCACACTTCTCACAGCTATACACTCATCTTAGCACCCCACTCTGAAAAATGCAGGGTAAACAGAATGTACAAGAATAGAACTAGAGGTACTGCAGGGTGTGCTCTTACCACCATTTGTTTTATCTTTACTGATTTCTGTTTGTCTGCTTTGTTTTTGTAAGTTAAGGCCTGCGAAAAACACCCTGCAAAAATCCCCACACATGCCAGCAAACAAAAAATATGAAGAAATAGAGGTAACAAGGGAACTTCAAAGCTTAAGCATATTTAATTTGGCTAGAAATGTAAGCCATTGTGACAGACAACACAAGAGATTCTGATATTGTTTAAGAAAAAAAGAATGGTATGTTTTTCATTTTTAATCACATCTCTCAGGATCAGTGTATCTTCATACAAACAGCATGAGTTGAATATGCTAAAAAATGAGATCAATTTACTGTTTCTGAGCTCTTCTTCATCTGTTCACCACTGTGCCTCCAGAATTCTGTGACTTACTAACCATAATAGCATGCTTAGGGACCCATACATAGTCATTTAAGCAGAAAAGCAAACATAGCTGCTTCTTTATCTAAAATTTTGGGCCTGAGCATTAAGCAAGAATTTACCTTTAGACACTTCATGTTTCCTTCTCAAAAAGGAAGGCTTTCTTCTTAAGGGAAAGTGGGCAAAATTACACATTTAATTATTTCCAAGGATTCATCTTAGTTATTTTTGCTTCTGCAAAATTTGAAGGGGAAGGGAGCATACAGGAAAGAATTTTTCAAGTTTTGATAACATATGGAGAACACACTGAAACCCTCCAACCCAAATTCTGAAAAATAAGTAAAATAATTACATCAGCTTTTCAAACAATGCTATTTTACAATAAGTCTATTTATATCAGTGCACACTCATAAAACAAACAAATATCTTATTTTGGTGACATATGAATACTTGAAAATATACTGTAGCATCCCATCCCAAGCATTTAGATAACTTTTTTTTAATCTCCTTACCAGTAATATCTGTTATAAAATACATTTTTTTCCTTCTTTCTTTTTCTGGTGTGCTCAGCCATTCCCCAGCTCCTACTCCAACTGCAACCTCTCCCTGTGTGAGTGGAAAGAACGGGGTCCTCCCAGCAGGTAATTAATTGGCTGTGAGGGGTCGTTTTTAGAGAGATTGAAAACACCTGAGTGGGAGGAACAGCTGTGGGGCTGCTGGCAGAACAGACACTTGTTCCCACATACTCAGGGCTTAAATGACAAAGTCCTAAGTGCTCTGCACTACCTTGGAAATTTAAAATGCTTATGTGAGGCAGGACTAAATGTCTCCTGGTGCTCTCTCACCTTGTTAGAGCCAAGCCTCTTCTCTATTGAAAGAGGGTGAGAAGAGCAAAGAGAGTCCCAGCAGGAGGAAACCCCTGTAGCCAGCACAGCCAGGTGCCCTCTTCCACTTTTCTTCCCACTCTACTCTTTTCAGGTGTGATTTATCTCTTGGGTGAAAAACTGGTATTTAGGGACTGAGGCAAATGATTCAATGGGTTCAGGAGAAAACAGGAAACTCAGGACCTCAGTTATAAGAACCATATTGGAGAATAAAAAAGAAAATATTGGAATTCTGCTTTGGAAAAATGTACAGACAACCTCTCTTGACCTCAGCAGTGTAATATTACATTCTCTGCTTTTTCAAGTTTATTCAGTTTATTTTGGGAAGGTTCACAACAAAAATCACATTCACTTCTCCTGCACGTGGCTCAGACAAAATGTGCACTAATCCAACACAGGCACTACAGGTAACCTGGAAAATTTAAATAATGTCAATGATGAAGGAGCTGATACTGGCTCATGATGCTGATTAAAAAATTCTGATAATCTATTTTCGTCCCCTCACAAATTAAAACTAGAAAGCAATCTAAATACAATGCAAAAAGAGTCTAAATAAATTACTTTACTAATTAAATTACTTTGCACAGATGTCTATATTTTATTTTAATGTATTAAAAAGCACCATATTATAAGTATTTTTCTGCATTCTTTTGTCACATCTGTACCATGCTTTATAAATTTAAATTAGCTGCAAATATGAAGATTTAAAAAAAGTGATAAAATATGACTAGAAGCCAAAACTAACTGTCAATCCAAAACTAAATATAATCTTAGCATGCCAGAAACAATTTCTTTTCTTGATATTGCATTTATTCCACCTGGAGTGGTTAGATTTTCACTTCCTGAAGCTAAATGTGAATTTAAGAAACCTGCATTACTGCCCTACTTCAGAAAAAAGAATCAAAGGAATTCCATCACATTTTATGCCTATTCCATGTTAAAGTGCCAAAAGTACTTTTATCTTCCTTATGAATAAAAGGAAATCAGACATTCCAATTGGCTATCTAATTTCTTGCTACTCTTTATTTCTTTTCATTAATGATTTACATATAAAATGTTCTTAGAACAGATCGGATTGAGCACTTGTAAATGATCAGTATGTTCTCTTCCTTCTAGAAACTTGCATATGGAAAAGAAACCAGCTCACTAGCTATTTTAAAGTGAAACTGGTCATATTTAAAGACTTCCAGAGAAACAGATGGCTAAAAGGTTTAGTGAGGAAATATTTAATCAGAAGAGATTTAGCAAGTTAATCTGTAAATGAATCCTTGCATATGTGCTTTTTTCTTTACAGAGAAGCACTATCCCTGCTGCCAATCATTTCCCAACATTTTCAGTGCCAAAGTGCACCTTACCCCACATTGCCCCACCACACTTCACTGTTTTAGCAACAGCCTCCTACACTTACAGGCCAGGTAATACAACCTCTTACATTAAAACAAAACCCAACTACCAAACTTCCCATTTTGACTCCCCTGAGGATTCCCAGGAAAGATTCTGCTTCTGGAGGTTGTTGGTGGGCAAAATCCAGAGGTTACCTAATATGGGAGTTGGAGTGTGACTTGGGGATATGTGTCTAATCTTACAATTCAGTGAAGTGAGCAAAAATAAAGAATAAAGGTCAGTTTTTAACTGGCTGTATTGTTTTCCAAAATAAAATCTCATCAGACTATTATTAAAAATAGTCTGTTATTAATATTATTATACTACTGTATATTACTATTATACTACTGGTTATTTTCAAACCAGTTCTATAATGGGCTAAATTCACATCATAGCAATACCTTACAAGCCTCACCATAATGTTAGCTTTTGAGTATTTATAGCTCCACTCTTTATATCACAGGAAAAGTATGCAGGGTCTTATACTCTGGCAAGCAGGGATCACAGTGTCAGGAAACTCTATAGTCACTTTGCTATAGTGCAGGAGCTTCAACAAATAATAAAACACAAGCCTTAAAAAGGCAAAGCATCCAGTGTGTGGAACATCTTAATCTATTTCAGAAGAATTATTTAACCAAGTGGTAATGATTTCACATTGGTGAAATCATTCTCATCAGTATTGTCAAAATTTATATGTAATTCTGAATAGAAATCTAGGCTGAAATGACTGCTTGAAACTCTAGACAACTTTTCTTTCCAGCCCTTCCTGAGCTTATAAAATGGAACAGGTGTTGCAGTAACTGGACTTGTTCCTTTTCCCTTGAGGTAACTCTGTGCCACAAAGAAATCAAGAAGCCTCTTGCTTGCATTTCTCCAAGCATATTAGAGAAGGCTTCACTGTAAAAATATTTGATAGAAATAATAACACTAATTTACTGCTATTTAGCACAGCTGCCTTCCATCCACTTCACACTGAAACATAATTATGCCTGTGACATGCCTTTAGGGGAACCTCCCTAACTCACCATACCTATAGCATTAAAGTAACTTATTTTTGGGAAAGGTACAACATTACTATTCCAAAACAAGCAGGGGGTTCTATGACTAAATTGCTCCATCGTGACAACTGCATTTCATCATTTGTGTGTACTACTCTAAAAAAAATTTTTTATATTAGTAATCCAGTTGAGAGAGATCTCTAAGGGGTTAAGTAAAAAAATTTATATCCTTTCTCAGACTTCCAAATCATCAGGAAGGATGCTCTTTCTGCCTCCAAAGAATGAAATGTAGTTATTTAAAATCCTGTTGGGATTTGTTTACACTACTATAAAATTTGGTATTTTGTATACTCCAAGCCTGGTATGACTTTAAATAAACAGTACAGTTGCTGTACTTCACCACCTAAATATTATACCTTATCTCTGATATAAATGTAAATGTATATTCATGGTGAAGAACATCTTCCATCTCTGCATGTTCTTGGCACACAAAGATTACCAGTGACACCGCAATTTTTCTCCCAGTTTATCCTCATGCTCTTCAGAACAAGGGAAATGTGCAGATCCTCAGCTGGTACGAATTGACTTTTCAAAGGAATAGGAGTGACTATCATAACTGTTCGTATCAGCCTCTATTCCTGTCCCTTTAAAATTCTTAATACAGGTTTTTAATTATAAAGTTATCAGTACTCTTTAAAGTTTATGTTCAATGAATATCATATCATACCTGCAACCCCCAGATATAGTCCTTAAAATAAGAAAGCACAGAGCCAAACAGGCATTAAAATGAACAGTGCTTCATCTTTTAAAAAATAGCTCAGGCTCATTTGCAGCATACACTTTCTGGAATTATATGTTCTTAGCTCTTCTAGAGAATTCTCATTAGATGAAGCTAGGAAACTTTGGCATATTGGTATTTGACTTTAAAATCCAGGAGCCTGAGCAGCTCTGAATCACAGTTCTCCATCCTATCGCCAGCTATGGGCTAATAATTCATACATTAACCTCAGTTTGACTTGTTTTACTGACAGCAATGTGGAAATATGTGATTTATGAGGTAAAGCAAGTTTAATCCATTAGAAGAAAACTACTAAGTCAAGCACACCACATTGTGGATTAAGAGGTAAAAGGCTCATTCCCACTAGAGATTCATTCCTTTCTGGATCTAACCCTTTGTCAGCAACTGCCCACCCACATTGATTATAAAGGATTGTGTCAGCCTAAATCTTAATGTAACGTTAAAAGAGAAAATTGGATGTTTTCTACTGGCTTCTTCAAATTTCATCCAGAATGTAAATCAGGTTTTTTATAAGATTCATTTTGTTTCAGGCTATTACCTAATAATTTCTAATGCTGTCAGAAAGATTATGGAACAAACAGATTTTGTCAGGGGGATAGCCTAAATGGCTCCTTCAGGCTCCTTCCAACCCTATTTTTCTACATTCCTGTAATTTTGGAAAGATGCTAAAATTTTCATACTGTAGCTGGAATCTGAACCAGAGTATTGCTTCACTACCCCTAATGGCAAATGTGGAGCCTGAACACCAGACCATCAAAGCTGAGCATTAAACTCCATGACATACAACAGAGGAAATGTTCCATCCAACTCCCCTGTGCCCTTGCTGGAATTCTTGAAAATCCTGGCATTGTTTCTCTTTTCAGACAATCCTGTTAACATTAGGAAGCCACAAAAGTCCAAAGAACCACACAGCAATATGATTAGTAAGATACTTTGTACACTGCGCAGAGAGTTAGGAACACAGAATGCAGTAAAAGCACTGTCCTAGTACATGTGTCCTTGGGGTTTGGACAGAGGAGAGGGAACTAAACTCCTGAAACTCCTGGGATAATTTTGGGCAAATTATTCAAGCTGAGCCTAGAATGCTAATCTGTTATTTTGGAGTGGTTCTGTGCTCTTAGTCAATTTGCTTTCCTTCTCCATGTTCCAAACCATCCCAAAGAAGAGCCCATACCTCTATACCTTGATCTTCCATGGAACCACAGCCACCAGGAGTATCCTCACTGCTCATTCTTTCAGGACAGGCCTGGGCTGAGACATTCAAACTCCAAACCTGAAGCTGTAATAGATATCTTCACTTGAGAAATAGTGCTAATGAGTCCTGCACAAGGGCTAGAACAAGACAACTGTATCATTTCCAAGACCCCAGGTGATATTTCTAATAGCTTCATGCTGCATATTTCCATAAGACAATTTAGTAGAGCTGTCTGGGGATCTCAGGACTGTTCTGTACTGTGTAATGTAACCAGATCCTTTTATAGTCTAGTTCTCCATCTAACACAGCACCAGTATTCCCTTCTTTATAAAAATGTAACTACAAGAAACATTCACAAAAAATTTTGTGACACCCAGATACTAAATTATTGGGAGTGAAGAGAAATACACTAGAATGAGGTAACTGGGATACTGTCATTAAAAAAAACCCATGATTTTGAATGGGATAGATATGTGTCCACAACACAAACCAAAACCACAGCAACTCCACAGCTCTAGATAAGAGAGAGACAGGTTCTCCAAAAAAAGTATTAAGAATGCCTTTATCAACAGAAGATCAAATTATCACAGAGGGGAGACTGGTTAGCCAATTATTGCTGGTTTAGTGCATCATAAAGAATGTTCACATCTGAAGCTCTCTTTAGTATACCTCTTCCTCAGACTCTGGAAAAAACAGGTGACGTGTTCATTCCAGGCTTATGTTTTACCTCTAGGCAAGAAAACAATGCAAAGTTTCTAAAGCTGAGCAAATCTAGAAAATGCAACATTTTGATCAAACTAGGCTCTCTCTAACCACAGCTAAAGCCACATGAATCTTAAAAAAACAACTAAGAACAAAAGAGGGATGAAAGAAGGGGATGGTGTTTTATATGAATGCATACACCTCTAAGATGAGACAGAACACCCACCTCTGATTTCTGAGACTTCATAATGCAATATTAAAACTGTAGTGTTGTGAACAGATTGATAAAGCTCTGCTGGGATTGCTTTCAGCATGTAAATACACTGAAATAAATCAGAATCTCTTTGCACTTCAAAATGTGTTTCTCTGCAGTGTAGACAGCCCTAATAAGTAAAGCAGCCCATCCCAGCTGACATACTTCAGCAATTCTAAACCACAATTATCCTTTTGTGTAACTGGTATGTGCATAAATGACTTTTTAAAAAAAAACTTGCAAAACACAAAATACTCCTTCCCAGAAGGGAAACTGTATAGTCAGAACATCTCATTGCTCTTCGAAAGAAGACAGTTATGAATAATATGATGGGAACTTTCAGAACATACTGCATCAATCAAGTTCTGCATGAGTAATTACAATAATGTTTTGTAACATCATTAATTTTGTAGGCAGAACACTTCTCAGGTTTCTGAAATACAAGATTTGTTCCCCCAAAGGACATTGGCCCTCAGCATAAGTTCCTGCCTAATTTCTGTGATTCTGCTGAGAACATCTGAGGAGTAAAGAAACATTTGTTTTCTGGGCTAGGATTTGGGTGTTGAGGCCACAGAAGGTATTGTCTGCAAGCTGGCTTTTTCCTTCTATGGCAATTGCTGTTTTGAAAGATTTCACAAAAGTGTCCAAGCTGTTAGGTGTAAGAAGGATTGTGTCAGTAGGCATTAAAATTCCTTCTTCTTCCAGTGGGAAGCCAGCTCACTTCCTTATCTTTACTGCTTCTCAAATGAGAATCTATCTATGTTTTATGGCTTTTTCTTCAGATTTCAAGTGGATTTTTTTTTTGTTTTTCTTTTTGATGTTAGTAGCAAAAAGAAAGGAATTAATTTCTCTTCAAAAGTCAACATGTTGAGAATAGCTTTACTATTATAAAAAATAAGAAGATTAAAGCTTACTTTGAAAGGGCAGAAATTGGAAAAATGAGTTAAAGAACCAGTTTGTTACAGACCACATAAATTACAGTAAATTCTGAAATTATTACAAGGGTTCATATAAGCAATGATCCATCAAGCATTTTATAAAAGTAGTGAGAAAGAAAAGATAAACTTTAAGGAAAGGCCAGTAGGCGCCCAGGTAAGACATATGGAGGAAAACAGATTTAGAACCAAAATGGGGAAGAGAGGACTAGAAAGGAACTAATTATTTGAACTGACATCTCCATGGGAGATACCAGAAATGTGAGATGGTTGTCAGTAACAATATGACCCTAAGATAGGTTTTTAGCAAGACAGTCATGTAACAAAGCCCTCAGCTTTCTGTCACAAATCTGCTTCTGCTTACTTTATGTGGGTCTGTCTCACCACACAAGAGGTACAGCCCAGCTTCCAGGACACTTGTGAAATTACATTCCTTTTTAATGAGGAATCACAGTAAGTCTTTTGTAAATTACACCATTTTGAGTTAAACCAGCTCTGAATTAACAATTTCACCAGAGTTAACAAGCAACGCTTTACAAACCAAGAAATATTTATTCCTATTTTTTGTAAGGAATTTGAAAATGATCTGTTTCAAATGCAAAACAAGTCAGATTAGACGGCAAGAATGAGATTTGTCCCAACCTGTTGGCAAGGAATTCAGTGTGAATATAATATTTTCTCCTTCCAATAAAATAAAATAATATACAGGATTATTGTTTTCCTCAATTTTGTTGTATTTCCTTACCTTCCCATCTATGCATACCTGTTCCTTGTCTCTCCCCTACCATTGCACTACATGCACCAAAGACATCTTATGGTGTATGTATTAAATTGAGAGTCCATTAACATGAGAGTGAAAAATTGTTATACCCTTTCTACTTTTTTCATTTCAGCCATAAATTTTGCTGATGCTCAGCCTGATGATTTATTATGTATTTCTCTACTAACCATGATTTCTATTGCTACCTTCCTACTTGCTGTTTCATGATAGTCCAAATTCTTCTTGAGACATAACTGGTGTGTTGAGAACAGAATGCTTCCTTGCATTCTCTTTGCCTTCAATCCTTCTATGTATCACAAAGAAATCAATAAAATCAGACTATTGTGCAGCTGTATAACAAATACATTCTTCATGGAACAGTGTGTCCCAATAAATGACAGTGACATGAAGCCTGCCTCTGATGATGTGTAGGCCTTCTGCATTCCAAGCTCATAAGAAATTCAGCTGTCTGCTCTTCTTAGGTAAGTTTGAACTGTAAGATTACCAGTGCAATATTTTAAAATAATATAAGATGACTTTCTGAATGTAGGCAGACTTCATAATTCATAATGCCCTTCATTGCTTTCACTTGGATAAATTGAATCAATAAATGAGCTAATACTATAGCATTTACATGCCTTTACCTATTGTTCTTCTCTTGCTCTGTATATTGTAGATCATCTTACACCAAAACAAGCCTTTTAAATCAAATATTGAGGCAACAGTGAAAGATGAAAAACTTATAAATGTTCAGGTTTGAAGTTTTCCAGGTGACAGCTGACCACTAAATTTAGAAAAGGAGGAAAGACAATTTTCATATCTGCTAGTCACAAGGTTTTCACATTGTCTATCTGCTTCAGCTGAGCAAGAATAGAGATGGGAGATGTAAACCACGCATGTGTGTTTGTATCACCTTACTGCCCAGGCTGTAGTCACAAATCCTGCAAGCAAATCCTTTGTTTATAAAATAGTTCCTCCAGAATGCATGCTGGAAGGCAATACCAAGAGATTCAAGTGATATTTAGGCCTAATATTTTCCTTAAGATAATATAAGGCTCAAAAATCCTTTCCTAGGTAAGACAAGACCCAATCTGATGGACAAGCTGAACAGGAATCTCAGAATGCTTACTCAGTGTATTAGCCCCCATAAAAATTTCCTTAGGATAAAAGAAATGAGGACATTTCTTCAGTATTCTTTTCTATTTTTGATATTTATTATACAAATTTTGGCTGCAAAAGTGTTGCATTAAATTTTTAACATTAAAAATTTTAAATAAAACTTCCACTTACAGCAATTCCAGGGATAATCTATACTTCTGTTTGTAAACACCTCCTGCAGAGGTGTCTGACTGCAGCTGCATAGGAAATACCTTCTGAATGAGAAATACTTGGCCACATTGCATGACTGTTACCAGAATAATTTGAGATAACTGAGATTTTCAAAAAGGGCACAATTTCATATACTCCTCATCATTTACCCTGACAGGGTCTGAGATTTTATGCTGTAAAGCAGTTCACCACTCTCAGCAAGGACATGAGAAAAAACAACATACTAATAACAATAACAATGATAATAATAATAAAAAACAGTCACAGGTTTAGGAGGTTCAAGCTTGTAAAATACACCTCCCCAGTGGAAGGAGTATGATGCCTCTCATACAAAGTATTCCGACATCTAAACTTTGCAAACAACCCTGGTGTATCTTAGAAAGAAGGTTCATGTCTTCCCATTGAGACCATTGGACATACTGAGGAGAAGAAGAAAAAAAATAAAATGCATCTTTTGGTGTCTTTTGGTGAAGCCTGACAAAGTTTCCACGAAGCCACATAAGTAGTCCACTGAGGGTGCACGATCACAATGTGGCAGCTGGAATGGGTGCTGTGGGTAACATCAGTGACCTCAAAATGCATGGATCTGCACACAGACAAATGAAGAGAAAGGATGAGAAGCATCATCTCAGAGACTGAATTATTTCAGCCTATTATTTCAGGACTTGACCATCCTCTCTGTTTTGTCAATGACTGATCTACCCTCCTGAGCACAGAGCCACAGAAAAGCCTAGGGTGGGAAGGAGTCTGGAAATCACCTGGTTTAATCTGTTGCAAATAGGGCTTTAGGTTATTTTATCCATGGCTCTATGCAGACAGGTCTTAAATATTTCCTGTGAGAGACACTCCACCAGTTCTCTGGGTAACCTGTTAATTGTTCTCATGAGAAGAGTGACAAAAGAACCTCAGTCTTGTCTATAAGTATCCTCCAGTATTGCAACACTGTAATAAGATTCCCTCCCCTGAGCATACTTTTCTCTAGGTTCAACAAACTTATTTCCTTCAATTTTTCTTCATTTTTCAAGTTCTAGAACCCTCTAATCATCCTGTTAATTCCCTGCTGGGTCCTTTCCAGCTTTATAATGCCTCTTGGAATGGGGAGACCAAAACCGGACAGTGCTCCTTCCGTGTGTGGCCTAACAAGTGATTGAGTAGAGCATTAAAATCACATCCCTTAATACCTTGGTTACACATCTGCTGACACAGCCCAGGCCATGAATGTGTGGATGTGTACACCAGAGACTTAAC
Organism: Geospiza fortis; assembly: GCF_000277835.1. Lineage (NCBI taxonomy): Eukaryota > Metazoa > Chordata > Aves > Passeriformes > Thraupidae > Geospiza > Geospiza fortis. The sequence goes on along the minus strand of NW_005054592.1, from coordinate 174,955 downwards.
TACATGTAACTATGTTTACATACATAAAAATTCCAGAAGTGGTATCTTGACATTCCCAGCCTGCCTTATTCCTTACTTGGTCTACGGCAAGAACTTCTATTTTTTGGTCTCCATGGCACTTCAGGTTGTTTTTAATTAGAAGGTTGTTACAGTATCTCCAGGCTCCATTGTGCAATAGTAAAGGAAATCATCTTTAAAAACAGAAAAGGCTTGTGTTGACTAGATTGAGCAAATACTCCTTTTTATAAAAAATATTTTTTCCCTGTCCTAAATTATAATTGTTCTGGGTCTACTGACTCTATATGAGTTTTAGCTCCTAGTTTTGTAGGCAAACCACAAAGAAAATGACATCAATAAATCTATCCACTGTGCACTGAACATCTTACCCAGGGGTTGAATAGAATATATGCACAAACTAAGGGAAAAATGTTCATCCTTTTAAAATTACTTAGTTTTGAATCAATTGCCAGCAATGCTAATCTCACAAATTACACTGGTAAGTGACCTATTTCCAAAGCAGCATTTGAGCCACCATGGTAATCCTAAATCATCATCATTCACAATCAGTGATCAGTTACTGATGCTGTACAACAAGGAACAGCAGCAGCAAGGTAAGTCTAGAAGGCTTAGAACAGAATATAGTACAGGATATGGTTAGGATATTAAATCAGAAGCTGATCATAAACAGAATTTCTAGTAATCTCTTAGACCACCACAATTATAGAAATCTACTGTAAAACCTAGTCACACAAAGAAATCCCTCCACACAGCACAGCCAAAAGTATGTAAAGTGTGTCCTTGGCACAGGCAATGCTTTCAATTTCAGCACATCCTGAAGCAGATGGAAGCTCTCCTGATGAGACTTTTCCTTCCTCTGCATAGGAGTCCCCCATATCAAAATAGAGTTGCTTCTTTCCTGTCACTCATTGTTCTGGCCCTGTGGGGTTAGGAGATCATTTTGCAGAGCTGGGCATCTCTTTAATTAAAGATATCCTTTTAGGAGATAGCTCCACAGCATCTTCACAAGGGCTAGACTGGGTGGGGTTGGATCAGATGTGGCTGATTTTAAAGAGCATTTCTCCTTCAGAACAGCACTATGGCACATCAAAGGAATGCATTGCAAGCTATTGCAGCTCATGGAGGCGTGTGATTACTAAACTACTCAATTGTGAAAGTTTTATTGTGCTGATACTCATATAAACATCTACTGTAAGCCATAAACTTTGACAGGAGAAACTCATAGCTTACACTTAAAAATCTGTATTTCAATGAACATAAAAAGTGGAATTGTAAATCTAAGAGCTCCTCTGGGGATAATAGAGATGTCTTTTTATGTGCTTGCTCAATCTTTTCCTTTAATATTTATGCCTAAATTTGTATTCCAAAATTTAATAACTGTCTTTTTCCTATACATAATTAATAGATTTCCTTTTAAATAACCTAACATTTGTTGGAAGGTAGACTCTATTAATTCACTAGTTTAGACTTTCCTAAATTTAAGTGACTAATTTGAAAGACGGCTGTCTCAGACAGAGAAATGGGTCAAACAGAAATTTAATATGCACTTCAAGATGGATTTTTTTTTATGACTTTACTAGAGATTCTCTGAATAGTTGCTCAGATTCAAAATACCAGTATGTTATCATAATTAAAAGTTTTTTACTGCTGGAGTTTGATGCAGAATCTTTAATTATTCAAGGATTACTCAAAAGACTTCTCATATTCCCAGGTATCTGCTTTTGAATTTTGTGCTTTTCTAAAAACAAACAAACAAACAAACAAACAAACCCCAAAAACCCCACCACAAGCCAAACCAAAGCATAACTCAGCCAGTTTTGTTTGTGGTCACAAGTATTTTGCAAAGATGCATTATTTAATTAGGAAACCTAATCAGAAAGAAATTGTCTGGCTTAATATCTAGTTGAGCAACAAAGAGCACAGCCCATTTTTTGTGGTATGTTTTAAGATAAAAGCGGCTTGAAATATTGAGGCTTTGCTGAGCAATCTAATTGCATGTCTTTCATTAGCATATATGCTAACTTCACAATAGAGGTCCTCAGGACAAAGCCTGTCTTAAAAAAACTTGTATTCTTGTCTTTTATAGAAAAAGCTGATCTGCTGTGTAAGGAATCTGCACAGGGTTTCACATTTCAAATAATTACATACAATGACATCTAAAATTTTACACAATGAAATACACTGACAGCCACATTTGAAAAGCATGATGCTATTGGAGAAATTAAGATAATTGGGGAAATTAGGGAAAAAACCTTTAGAATATTCTGATTCTCTTAACTGATAGTCATTATCTTCAGTGCAATAAGAATAAGGCAGTGGAGAACTTACTGGTGAAAAAGCAAAATGTAGATGGCTGTCATTTAGGTCAAAGATAATTCTTCACTGATTGGCTTCCACAAGCAATATGAACTTATACAGGTAAACAATATTAATTGTTCTCTATGAGTGACATTTAAAATTGGCTGACTATAACCCTGTTGTCTTTGTTGATGGTTTTGCATGTGTGTCTTTGATTTTAACACACAAATGGGCCTCAAAAAAGGAATAGAAGGATATGGGGAAGCTACCTGGCATTTAGTGTTAACAGAACAAACCATTTCAATGACAAACATAAACACATGGAAGTAAGTAGTGACCATAGAGCAAGCAAAGAGCAGTATCAGAAGTGGACTATAACCTTTTCTATCTGTAATTATTGCACATGCAGCTGCAGGGATTCTCTTTGGATCAGCTGTGGGTCAGTTCTCCATGTACTCCTGTCTCTGCCCCTCAGTCATTTCACAAGTGCTGATTCTATTTCTCTGTCTTCCAGGAGAGTGCAGACAACACGCCTGTAGTCTCACAACAGCTACAACAGAAAATCCCACACTCTCCGTGGCTGCCTGTCAATGCCTTGGTGACAATGGCAGCACAATGCCCTGCACACATCCACAAGGCATCCCAGGAAGGAGCACCCTGGATACACAATCAAAGAAGGGTGTCAGGAGAAGAGACTGACAGGGAGCTTCAGTCTGATCTGGGCAGCCATGCACACCAAATTCTTGGAATATAGAACATGGGATGTACCCAGAGGCCACCAAGGGATTTTGAATCCTCAAACTCTTCAAAGAGTGTCAGTTTCCATTTGCAGCACTGCACTCTGAATGTGCCACACCTCTCAGAATTCTCTGAATGAAAAGACATGGAAAATCCTTTTATTGTGGTTCAAACTTACTGTGCCAATTGCATTTTTCTGAACAGCTGGTTTAAACCATGGAAGACCACTAGTGACATTTTCAATCTCTAATTTAGAAAAAGAAAAATCCCCAGGAAAGGGAACCTAAAGGTTGTGTGATGATCCATAGCAATGATTTTTGATACAAACATCATAAGGTATCTTGACAAACCGCAGGCCAAACCCCACTACAAAGATTTCTAGTATTAATGTTAGACAAGTGCTTAACTTCATATTGTAACAGATTTTTTCAAATGCTCCAGATGTGCATATATCTGCAGAGTAGAAAAGAGTGGCAAAAATAAACTATGCCCTTTATTGAACCTGAAATATTAAAAAATAATGAACCTTAGAAAACAGTGCATGCATCTAGATCATTTCAAAATCTAATTAACCAAACTTGAATCTCCTGGGGGTATATGTTCAGATTCCTTACAAAAATAAGACAAAGGCTTTAGTGGATGCTATTAAAAACCACCAATGGCTCATGAGAACATTTTGATTCCATTTATAAAGCTTATCAAACTTATAAATTAGAACACAGGAAGAAATTATTCCCTATGTATTGGTTCTGAAAAACTATACTTATTACTTACTGCCTACTCTACATGCTAAGAATTATCTTATCATAAATAGTGAACAGCTTCTTGGAAATGTCACAAAGTTTATATTTTCTCTCTAGTTTAAGAGAAGGTACTAAGCAGGCTGAAGAGAAAGTAGATCCCATCTGAAGTGAAGGAACTGTTACAGGTATGCTGTCCTTTAAGGTATTACAGAGATGCATTTCCTAGGGCACTTTAGGGAAGTAAAAGGACCCTTTTTGGTACCTAGTGATATTTATGTTTAAATAAAAATAAATGATAATGATATTAATGTTTGAACTTTACATTGGTAGAGCAAGTTATTGCACATAGATGATATAACCATGTGCATGGTTCATTAAGCAAAGAACTTGAAATATTAGCAGCTAAATTGTCAAGGAAACCAATCTACCAGAAGTAATGTCTTTGAGCTACATCTACCCTACATACATATGCATTGTATGTGACTCAGGAGCAGGTGGACTCTGCTGCTCATGATAAATAGAACATTTTAAACACAGCATAGACACTTTCTGCTCCTTTCTAAAGCAAAAGAATTCTCCTCAGAAGCCAGCACTTTCTCAGAGCATTACTGGCTCCTGGTGAGCAGTCCAGAGCATTTCTACTCCAAGGGACTCCCACAGACCTGCAGAAGGCATGAACAGCTGGCTCAAGACTCTGGACAGCTCTCAAAATAAACCCTGAGTACAGTTCTAAGCCAGCAACAGTAAACATGTGTAGGGGGAAGGGGTCAGAGAGGCAGCTTGGCATGTGTACAGGTCACTGCACAAGTCCAGGCATAATAAGCTCCATTCATACCAAAACTCACAATGCAACTCAACACAAGTTAATCCTCTGACACTGTTGTTTCCTCTGCCTTACTCATTGTTTTCATGCAAAACCAGACTTTAATATAAGCTGTGTGGGGCTTTTTGGTGGTTTCTGCAATTATTTTGTATCCCCAACCAAGCTAGACTGCTCATTGTTTTAAAGAGAGAAGCTCGTTTGAGACTATGGAAGATGTGCACTGAAAACCCTTCTACTACCTCTTCAGCCATCTGCAACATTTCTACTTCAATGTGCTGAAGACCAATAAAGAAAAAGGCACCAGCCTGGGGAGAACAAAAGAGCAGGCAAGTGCCTGTCAGCACCTCTGTTCTGTCCAGGACAGATGTGCTGACAGGCACAAGTGACTTTCCAGCAGCATGGATACTAAACTTGCCTGTACACATTGGAGATAATGCGATGGTTCCAAAACCTAATTGTGTCTAAGATCTAAAGTAATCATTATATACAATGGTGAAAAATTATGGAACTGTATTATTTACAGCAAAACATAAAAAAATCTGGAAAAATTCCCTGTCTTTTAGAATTATCTAGCCTTGAGGAAAATCATACAACCCAGTGGAAAAGAATTTTATCATATACATTACAAATCAATTAACTGAACCATTGCCTGCCTGACTGTGAGGCCGCTTTTAGGCTGCTCTTGAACAAAAATAGCGAGTGGAATTTTGCCTTTTTTTCCTTATTATGGGATATTGATGCATTTTTATACCACTTTATACTCTTTGTGTGCTGTTCTTTCTGCTACTGCTCTTATGAAACAAAATATTAAAAAGAAGAGCTGCTACAAATGAGAATATTACAGATTTCCAGATCTAGTATTATAATTGAAATGTGGTATTATGAAGGAAAGGCTTAATGAACAAAATCTGTTTAGACCAATATTTTGCAGTTTTGAATAAAAATTACTTTAAAAAAAAGATACCCACATAGAATTGATGAAAAAAATGCAGTTTAGACATTACCGTATGTGACAACAAATAGCCTGTTCTTAAATCACCTTTAAAAGATCCTTGCACCTCTTAGAAGTTATAATGCAATAACTTCACAAAAAAGACACCTAATTCCATGTGGTCCAACTGACTTCCATCCAGATTTCTGATGGAACATCAGGAACAGCTGCTGGAGCAATGAAAGCTCTTTCGAACTCAAAAGCCTTCTCTTGTGTGTGCTGTAGCTTAACACAGTTGCTGCCAGCTAGAGTTGCTGGGGCAAGGAAACAACCACTGAAAGAAGCAGGTGCTGGTGTTAGAGTCAGATGTAAAGTCCTCCAGAAAAATGTGTGGAAGGAAGGAAAATGTGTCCCAGGGAGATGGAGCAACATTTAGATTTGCCTTTCACTGTGTGAGATTCAAGCACATTTATCTAAATGGTTGCAGAGATTGGTCATAGAAATGTTTAGTCTGAAAAGAACTTCTGAAGTGTCTCTCATGAATGTTACCCAGATGTCAGTTTTATGCCAGGCATTAAAAAAAATGTTGCCAGGAGAGAGAGATTAAACAGAATCTAATAATAATTCATTCATATGGTTCTCATCTGTTATAGAAAATAAAAACATGTTATACAAATATGCGATCAATATGTTGATCTCCGAACAGGCAAGGACAGGAGTGTGAGTGCATGAAGCAGGCATTCACATCACCAAAGCTGTCAGACAAGAGAAGCACGACCATCTCCTTACTACTCATGAAGGTGAACCAGAAATCCAAAACCAAGATGAGCCCTGTGATATCCCTTTGGGAAGGGAGAGGGCATTAGCACAAAAACATCACACACAGTCAAGGAAAATCAGAGAAGGAAGAAATTATCATCTTGGTCTCAGATGCTAAGAACCACAAAGGATTTCATCAATAGTCCTAACTATATAGCCCCAGCTCTGAAGTATTGTGTGCTCAGGATAGTTTGCTATAAACCAACAATTGGTAAAATGAGTAAAGCATAAGGATTAATCAGTGACAAGAAATGTGTTTTGTTGATGAATTATCTTCTTAAGGTTAATCTTCTAAATACTCATTACAGCAACCTGTAATTCTTTTTTCTTTATCCACCAGCAACAGCATTATAATAAAGATGCACTAGGTGAACTATGGAATGCATTGGCTGGTCTCCAGTAAAGCATTTCAGTGCACAAGTTGCCAGCACATCTAGTCCCACTAAATGCAATACAATTATTTATTTTAGCAGGTGTAGCATGAAGAAGTTTTGCTTATCATGGGAAGTTTTGACATCAGATCTTCAATCCTAAAATTCTGTCTTTGAATAATAAAAAAAAAACCAAAAACCACCCACTAGGACCACAGAATCATAGTAAACATAGTAAACTCCCACCATGGACACACCTTCCCACAGTAAAAACAAATCTGCCCAGTAGAGAAAGCAACTACAGGATCTATTAATTGTATTATTCTGGATATCTCAAGTTACCATGATCTGTGAGTTTATACTCTGATGTCTCTGAAGCCTCATAACTGTAGAAGATTTATTCAAAAACACAAGATAAGAATTAAGGAACACATTCCCAAAAATTATAAGCATGCTTTCTGCACAATCCCTGGGGAATGCTTTTTCATCTTATATTATCTCTTGAAACTTAACTTTTGGAACAGTGTCTTGCCCTAAGTAGAGCCAGCATCACAAACTGATTTGAAGTAAAAGCAGGCCATGAACAGGCAAGAGCAAAAGTTAGGGTAGCAGCAGAGAGAAAAAACCACTAAGCCCTATCCAAACCAGTCTGCACAGGTCACAGTCCTCCACTGAACTGGGAAGGAAAGTAAGGAGACTCCAGTTGGCTGCATATATTTAATTTCTCAGTTTTCAGACCTATTCTGCAGGTGAGCTTAACACAGGTATTCAATATTAAAGAGCTGAGGGACAGGAGCAGGAACAGAGTCACTAACTACAGCTTTAAATATTTTCAGTCTACAGTAGCTGCAAAATATCAAAATCATAACACTGTGATTTTGCCAGAGAGGTGAAACAGTAGTTGTGCTCTAAGAATTTAGGGCACAGAAAATTAAAGACATTATTTTGATTTCTATTTCTTGCTGCTTTGCTTTTTTTGGAAATTCTCCCAGGACATTTCGTGTTGGTCTCTTTGCACTTCCTCAGTTGGTCTGTGGGGATTTCCAAAATCCAAGCTACAAATGAAGACATGTATTTTATTATCACATCTAACACTGGGCACTATTAATAAAGGAAAATGTGATGTGTTTATATTAGTCAGAATCACAAAATTTACAGGGGCAGACACAGCAGCTCAGGAGGACTGAAAAAACCTGTATTCTCTGTAGACAGAACATGATTAGAACACTGAACACTTCTCACATCTTTTCATATTGTTTGGCAGGGATCTAACTATTATTTGAAGATTAAGCAGCAAACTCAATAAAAACTCCACTCATTCCTTCATCTTCCCTAATACTGTAGTTACACAGAGATTCCCAGACCTGTAAGAAATCACATGGAATCATCAAGCTTACTGGTGGCTGGCCATAAGAAACTGTTCCAAAGATTGGATTTTAAATCACTGATTCAGTGGTTTTAGGTCATTTGTTTTACTGAAATGCTAAAGTTTACCAGTTTTGTGTTTCTGGGAAAATGGAATAAAAGGCACTCTAGGATTCAGGAGCAAATGTGCTTTTATACGATATTTTTCACCTGTCATCATGAACAGTTATATAATTCCTTATATGTCAGTGTCTCCTTTTGGTTTTTTTTTCCCTCACCTGTAGATTAAACTTATTAAAGCAGGACCAATCACTTAGTTTATGCTCCCCTGCACGGCACAATGCATGCAGGGCCCAAGAGCCAAGTTCCTAAACACTGCAATAACACCATGAAATACCACTGACAGTCATTGGTAGAACTGTATCTCCCTGAGGAACACACTGCATCAGTGTAGCTTTGAATGAATGACAGAACAAGGTCATTCTGAAGAGCACAGCCCATCTTCAATGTAGTGCTTTGTGCCTTGATTGAAAAGCTGTGTTGGGTTGTAGTATTTTAATGAAGCACAGCAACTACATACAAGTTTTAGTAAAAGTCCATTTACAGTCAGAATAGCCATACTGAAATTGCGTGGTTCTCCATCAAGAAAAGCATCTAGCCAGAATTACAAATATACATCAAATATCCTACAGTTGGATGAGAAGGGAGGAAAAAGAAAGCCCTTTCCTTTCTCTGTCTGGTATATTAAAATGTAAAGCCTTTAGAGCCAGCTCAGTCTTTTCAATATGCTCTTGGACAGTGCCCAGCACATAGAGCCCAAGTCTCCAATTAAAGTGTCTATTCTCCATCACAAGAGGAATGAATGTGTATTGAATATATTCAATGGGCATTAATTCACCAAATAGCTTAGGGTGATATTTCTGTTTCCTAAAAGGAGAGCTCAAAAGGAAGTCACTTGGGCTGTAAACAGAAGTTTATCATATTCCACTTCCTTCTGTGACATTTTTTTCTTTTTATGGCTACCTGATTTATAGCACCATACAGAGCTCAGCTGCCAAGTAAAAGGGAATCTGAGCAGCAGCAGAGGCTCCTCTCCCAGATTTTAACTCCATTCTCACTGTGGCCCACAGTGGACATGCAGCACATGTTTGCAGCCAGAAGAGCAGCCTAGAGATGGAATAATCACAGCACTCAGGAGAAAGACACTGCTTTCCCACATTCTGAGGGTGTGCCTTCCCAAAGAAACAGGAACAAACCACAGAAGCAGCACCTCTAATCCTTTTCTCACTCCAATTCTATGGTAGGAAGGAAGATACAGTTTATGCCAGTGTATCTAACATCTGAACTTTCAACTCACACCAGCCCTAAGGCACCTCTAGCCTGATCATCTGCTTTTCTGTCAGATAATAAGAACAGATGGTGATATTTGATACAAACTAATCAGCTAACTTAGCAAAGAGTTGGGTATACATTTTCATAACAAGGCAGCTGATGAGGCTTGATAAATAAAATTTCCCATGGGAACAGAGTACTGGAAATACTGCCCTTATAATAGAAAAATATAACTAATTCAATAAAGAGCAAGTGAAGGTAACCTTAATTATAGAAACCTCAGTGCTTACAATCTTTATGCTACCAGAATTACATTTGCAAAATATAATTGCCAAAAGGTGACTTTCCCACAGCTAATGTCAGCAGATAAATCAGTCATGAATGTCCTGTTCTTTTCCTAGAGAACTCTTCTGCAATATTAAAAGCATCAAATAAAATAATGAACTAAAGCTGGTCAGGAAATTTTTATTAAATGCTCTTCTTCAGAAAGTATCATTTTTTTTATCATTAACATTGGAGATTTCGGCAGAGAAGACTTGATGGATTCCCCCACTCCCCCCCAAAAAATCCCCAAACCTAGTGTCCAATTTCTATTAAGTTTTTCACAGAGAAAATGAACCCATTTCTTTTCATTATTTTTGGCTGTCAGAAGAGTAGTGATCTAAAAAACTTCAGGATAACAATAGACAGCTTTGCTTGCTGATTTTTCTTTTTTCATTTTAGAACTAAAATATATTTCAGAGATTATTTTTACCCTTCCTTCTGAATGTATTTTTACTTAGGAAAATATTAGAGCTATTATAATGGCATCTCAGCTGTGCTGAGAATGAGCAAAGAAGTTTATATAACAGAACAGGACACAATAAAACTTGCTTTTTTTTGTCTGATCTCTTGCATATGAGAGGATATCCATTACTGACCAAGAGCCAACAATGAGTTCAGCTATAAACTGAGTTAGCAGCTAACTCTGCACATCTCAGAATGCTCAGCCTTTTTCTGTGCACTCTTTTAATGGGATTTCTCAAATACACACTCTTGACTCCTCAATTCATATTTTAAGCGCTGTTTGTATTATATTCCAGAGCAGCTTGTTGTTCCCACAGGATATTCAAGACCACAGGGTAAAATTGCTTTGTTGTCAATGACATTCTGGTATTCCAGAGCTGAACACTTAATTGTGCCACTATCACTCTAGCTGGTTCATTGCTCAGACAGTGGATGAATTTCATCTGAGAAAAACAGGATTTCCCAATGCAAGAGCTTTCCTGTCTGCAGACCACAAAAAGGCAGCATGAAAACAAGAACTACACAACAGGAGCAACAGCTGATAGGCCCATTTGGTGTTTATCAGGTTTACCTGTCTAGGATAAATGGATTACTCATACCATGCAGTAATGTCACCAGCATCAAATAATAAAGTCACTAAACTGGAAGGAACTTATGGTTGTTTTGTAGGCAAACCTCCTGCTCAAAGCAAGGTCAACAGAAATAACCATGTCAGCAAAATATATATTTGTCTTAAAAGACACACAAGCCTAGTAAGTTTCCCTGGTAACTTTTACACTTTGAGGCTCTTTAAAACTTGATGTCTTTAATATTGAAGTCAGTAAGTGAACTAACAGCATCAGTAGAAAGGTCTTCCAAACAAAATGCTATTCTGCTTGGTAGTGTAG
>NW_005054592.1:160119-163801 GCF_000277835.1 Geospiza fortis | reverse complement strand
AAGAAGCACAGCTATGTTTATTTGAACAGCTGAAGAGCAGTGCAAAGACTTTATGATGGGAAGACCATGACCTACAAAATCTTCTCTATTGCCAGCTGTTTTTAAAACCCGCATCAATTTGAAACTCTATCACAAATAACAAAGAACTAGGATTTTCTTAGTGAAGTGAAAGATACAAAGGCTCTACCTGATGCTTTGAAGAGAAATTAAAAACAAAAATTTACAAAATATTTTTATTTGTCTTTTTGTCCCCATGAAGCCTATTCTTAGCAGCAATAATCCCCACAAAAATAAAAAGCCTTCTTCACATCTTTCAGCTAGGGATCAAGGTCAGCACAACCAGTAAGCTAAGAGAAGCTACAATTCCTGGTGGACAGCCAGTGCCTACCCTTAGAGTTTGAATTCTTGGTCACAATGAAGTAGGGCTGAAAAGAATCTTCATGTCCAGGCTCTGTTCTAAATTAAAAAAAACACCGTTGGGAAAAAATAAAAGAATTCTGCAAAGGAGAATTGATTGCAAATGAAAGAAAAAGTATTTCTGGTTTGAAAACAAGAGCAGGAAAGAGTCCTCATTTCACTGACAGAAACATGACAGAATTAATGACAGTATCTCATAAAACTCCAGTTTATGAATATTACATGTCACATTTCAAGCATGAAACAACACCACGGACATAAGCGAGCACCAGATAGATTCCTTCAGTTGTGGGAAAAAGAAAAGTGTGGGAAAATACAAATGGGAGGGGTAATGAAACCAGTGCTGACCTTTGTTCAAAGTTCCCAAGAGTAAATACAAAGCAAATCACAGCTTGCATTGTGGCAACCGTTTATGGTGCCCTACATTTGATTTGTGAACTCTGCTGTTCTCAATAACAACAGCAGAAAAGAGTGAGGATATAATCCCTCTTCAATTCTTCAGTAATTCTAAAACAAAACCCACTTAAGTATGAGCTATTTTATTTACCCTTGCAATGCCCAAGGGATTTTTTTTCTGTATTCTTTTCTTTTTCTCTAATTTCTTTTACTTTGTTATTTTTTCTCTCTCTTTTTTCCCTTCTTTGGTTGCAATTCTCAACAGAATATCAAAATGAAAAAAAAAAGTTGAAAAAGAAAAGTAGTGCTCTTTATCAGGAACAAAAAATAGGCCTCTATTATGCTGTATGCAAGAGATGCATACAGTCTGCTGCCTATATGCACATGTGTTAATAACAGTGTTTAAAAATTATTCTTCCTCATTTTGCATTCATTTTAAGTAGTGTTTCTCAAAGTACATGCGCTGCTACCTTGAAAACCATTTCTCTCCTAAAAATTCTGCATTTTTTGTATTCTATTATTTTAGTTCTAAGAAAACTCACACAATAAATATTCTCAGACACTGAAAACAATAAGGCATAAAATGAAAAAGCCACTGCCCCCGCCCTGCAAAGCCACTCAGCTGTGTACAGAGATCTTCCAGGAGCATTGTTAGTGTTTTAAAACACTTGAATTGCTGCCAGATGTGCAACATATGAAATCAGTTTATTGCTGCAGAGTGAGATTTTCTAGAGAAAGGTCCAACCCTCATGATGTTTACAGGCACTTCGTACTACACAATAGAAACTCAGAATGTGGCTAATGTAGATATGAATGAGAAAGGTTTTCTAAGAATTAAGGCACATAAACCAATATTTCAAAGAGAAATTACTAAGTTCTTCCCAGAACTGGAAAGAACAAGAAGGTTTAGATCTCCTCACAGTCAGTAACACAACTTCTACATTACCTTTCTTGCATCATGATAATTCACTACTGACCAAACAAACACTTTGCAATCATTTACCATTTCAGACTAGATTTTTCTGCTGTAAAGCTGGAGATCAGACCCTTCCAGACATTTTATTCATTAGACATGAAAGACATTGCCTCCTCAGTCACATCATCCTCCTGCACTGAGAAAGGTGGGGACTCAGCCATTCTCCCAGCACTGTGTGCCATGAAATCCCCACCTCCTTCTGGGTCTGCACGCTAAAAGGTGAATGAATGAGGCAAGGATTTATAGAATCCTCCAAACTTCCAGATCTTTCAGAGATTAGCTACCAAATAAAATTGGATCTAGAGTCTACTATTACTTTTTCCAAAACCTGCTCAAAGTTAGCATTCCAAAATAGGGCAATGATATTTGTCACTCCATTGCAAAGCAAGGACAGAGCCTTTAAAAAGGATCCTGGCATGCTAAAAATACCAGTAAAAACAGTGATAGTGTCTCAAGTACTAGTAAATGGGCAAAGCATCATTTACTTTAGCTAGGACAGCTCATGGCTTGGGTTTACCTTATGATGGTTCCCTAAAGAAATACAGTTTCTCACAGATTTTTTTCACAGCTCCTATTCTATGAACTTCACTGCCAGACAGTATGACCATGCCCAAGAATCCTTTTAACATCATTATTTTTGCAATTATGTATCTGGTATCAAGGTACAAAATAAAAACCAGAATAGAAAAACTGTTTTCTTAGCAAGTGCCTCTTTATTATTTAACCTTTTCAATAACTTTTGAGCCTATTCTTGACAAACAGTAGAATCCAACAAAAAACCCATAAGAGACGGACTTCCTTTATCCTCACAAAAAATAAGATCAACCAAACAACTAGAACACGTTCAGTTGAAACAGATTAGTATCCTCACAAAAAATAAGATCAACCAACCAACTAGAATACGTTCAGTTAGAACAGATTAGCTTTTAGTCCTTTTAGTCATTGCAAAGAACTCCAGCCCCCTCTTGTGACAAACCATCAGAAGACAAGCACAGTTTCACAGTGCGACATTGCACAGTTTGAAACTGTTCCCACCCCAATAAAATTCCTTTTGAAAGATTGTGAGGCTGGAAGGAGATAACTTGGCTTCCTGTAGTCACAATCCTCTATTTCTTAACTTATATAGAAAGGTAACATTCAGATAAAATTGCACCAACTAAGAACAAGAAGGCTTTTTTTACCAACCAGCATTAATTCCTTCCATCTCTGTCGCTTAAGAGCTGTTAAGCCTACTGGATATAAAAAGTAGTTTTGGTATAACATCTTGTTCCAGTGGTGCATAATGAACACAGCTTTTGGGACCACAACATTACCAAATTCTCTTTAATCAGGGCACTTGTAGCATAAATTCTTCATTAATATGGTTGGCAAAAGGGCAAAGGACTAAGAAAAGAGGGAACAAGTGGCAAAATGCCCATTAATTTTTGACCTGGTCTGACTAGATATACATCTGTCTAGATATATATACATATAACTACTCATAGAATTTGTATGTCAGAAATTAGAGTTCAGCAGTGAAGAAGATACCAGCCTGCACTACACTGACTGACTCAACAAATGGAGTATTGGGAAACCAGCAGCAGCCATTTTCACTGCTGTAAAGGAAATTTGTCAGAGACCTATTAGAGTACGAAAAAGCTAATAACTTGCAGTACTCAGGCAGGATCCCAAACATAGGGTTAATTATCATGGTTCCAAAGGATTGGATTGACCCTTCCTGGATAATACAATTTCTAGTCCAGGATTTTACTCACAGGTAGGTAAAACACATTGCAGATGTTCTGCAGATGTAAAGAAGGGGTTTGTCTCTGCTATGCAGACTTGAAGAAGCATTTGGGGTCCTGAACATGACCAATGTTCAGAGCTGTAATGAGCTGACGACATACTGGTCCA
>NW_005054592.1:130740-160087 GCF_000277835.1 Geospiza fortis | reverse complement strand
TTGCATCCAAATGCACAGCAATGTTTAAAGTGCAAACCACTTTCTAAAAACTTTCCAAATAAAAATGCTCTTAACCACCCCCTCCAACATGGATGGTATTACAAAGTAATCAATATAACCCTTCATAAAAAAGACACATCCATTAAGACAGAACAGCCCTCTTAGTTATTTCCAAAATGTACAGTCAGGAAAGTGTAGTCATCAGATGTGTTTGGAAACTTTTGTAGTTCAGAGCATCTCAGTAGCTCCAGCTTGCATGCACATACGATGCAGAGTTTCACTGGAGGGAACAGAAATCTGTATTAAGCTGCACGAAGCTTTGAAGAGAATTGCTAAGAATCAGTCTTCTAGAATATCAGAACTGGGATTGTTTAATGCCATTTCTGTGAACTGCAGATAGAGAAAGATCAAAAGCTTCAGATTAATTAAGATGATCAGTTGTAGATACAAAGAGGTGACCTACTCACCTAAGACCATATCAAAACTAAAGTACCAGATTTCAGCAGTTCAACTCAAATTACTCCATTGACTGGCTTTGCTCAAGGACTGAGCACACAAAAAAATTCAAAGATGGCAGAAGAAAAATAATATCACTCATGTTTCTTATAGAACCACAAGCATAGTTATCCAAGTACTTCTTCTCTGAGTGAGCCATCTGCTCTGAATAGGCAGTTTAAATGCCAATTCACTAAAAGGTTTCCCTCACCCTGATCTCTTGTTTCTCTAGTTTCACCATCTGTTTAATTCTGGTCATTTCCTCACTGACACCTTCTATCTTTTAATCTGTCAGTGAGCACAGATTTTTCAGCACTTGGACTGCAGCTAACGCAAAGGGATGCCAAGCACAACTTACAGATTGTTGTAGCGATGGATAATTCAGTTTGAAGTAATGAAAAAGGTATTGGTTTAAGTTTAAAGCAGATATGTAATGACATGGCAATAGGCTTGGCTAAAGCTATAAGTGCCATTTAATTTTTCATGCAATACCCTATCTTCAGTTCTGGAGCCTGTCCTTGCTCCTCCCTCTAGCTGTGACTGTCACTGGTATAGGTGAATAGCTACTCATTATGTGTACACAGCCTAGAGCTCTGCAATGTCATGTGGTCACATCTCTTTTCCAGCTGGTAGAAAATATTTTATCTATTAACAGTCCACTTCCACTTCTTTTCTCCCAGCAAAATCCTGACAAACCTTTCTGATGTGATGCAAACCCAGACATTTACACATACACAAAGTCTGCAGTACTGATACAGACCTTAATATAAAATAATATGTAATCATTCAAGAACTTTCCCTTTCAAGCAAAACAGAAGAGATTGACAGGATAATAGCAGGATGTGACAATGGCTAGTTTATATTCATAGCAGTAACTCTATAGTGGAACAGCAAGAGTTACTTGCCATAATGGTCTATTTCAGGACTGAAAGCTCAAGTATTATTGTTACTCTCACCACCTCAGAGCAGTGTCCTAAAGCAGTGTTTAATGCCAGCAGTCTTTAGGGACAGCCTCTGAGCCCAGCTGCTGCCATCCCTTGTGTGAGATGAAGAGCTTTACCAGCAGTGTCTCTGAGCTTCTGTTGCTGTGAATACAACCATTTCTTGCTCTTGGTGCCCCCTGCCAGATACACAGGCAGCTTAGGAGTGCAGGAGGTGTGTTTGAGTCACAGCATGATCCTGTTTACTCATCTCTCACACCTCTTCACCAGAATTTCACAGCGCTTGCTATTTCCATCCACACAGTACTCCCAAGTGGCAGAACACAGGCACTGGAAGCAGGATCTGTACTTCTGAATGGCAAAAGCTCAAGTGCTGGTTTCTCTTTTAAAGTAATCTAGTGACCTCAACAGAGGATGCAAACCATTTTAAGGCCCTTCTGAAAGTATATTAAGCTCTTAGCATAGCCACTGAGGGTGTGAAAACAGATACAACAAGTAGAGAGATGGGACAAATTGCAGTAAGGCCTTCACTGGCACTGTCATCACACCAAAGAGCCCATTCCTGACTCCCCTGAAAGCATGGACAAGCAGTCAATATAACTTAAGTTCTTTTACACTAACTCTGGTTCTTTCATACATAACTCTATTCCCACAGATAACTGTGTATGTTATTTGTGGTGTGGCCTAGAAATTTCAGGTAGAGGCAGTACATCACAGCAGAGCTTGAAGTGGCCCTCAGAGACAGAAGCTGGAACTCAGTGTGCTGAACTGATTTGCTCTGTGCTGAGCAAAAGCCAGAGGATAGGAGCTAATATAATGTATTGGGAAGACTTTCCTATTGGGAAGCAGTAAACAATGTACCGGAAGCAGAAGAGAAGCTGCAAATAGACCCAAATTTAGCACTCATGGCTGAGGTTCCAAAATACTGGATATCAGTGCTGATATACAAAGGTTCTTTTAAGCCACCTTTCCCATTCCAAAATTACAGAGAGAAGAAAAACACACTTTTCCCAGAACTAGGCTGTCATGACTCGCAGCATTTCCCTAGATGAACTTGCTAATATATTGTGCATGATTTTAATGTTGATACACAAAACACTGTATGTTAAAATGAGGGAATCCAGAACTAATGGAGGGCACCTTACATCCTGTTTATTAATTGACAGAGTGAGATTGCGTCTGATCAGGTGAACTTCATGTTCAATTCTTTACCACTTAATCCCACTGCAGCTTTGCTCTTTATTACCTAAGCAATTATTCTCCTAATGCAATGCAGCCCCACCACTGGAGATCTCACCTGTAAAAGGTTTTAAATGGATGCCTGTAGTTATGTTATAACAATATTAAACCCATCAGCAATAGATAACTACCCTCCCTGGAACTGAAACATCCCCAGCACACAGACTGCTGGTTATAGTACTATCAGCTCTCTACTACCTTAGCACAGCTCCCTCAGCTTTTAACCAACCTGACGCGCTTCCTGCATTTGTACTTTGCTGAACACAAGCAGGCTCACAGCTTCCTGTGTGATGGTGATAACATATGTCTGACTTTGTTATTGTCAGCTGGAGTGAAGGGGAAGACAATGCCCTTTGAACTGTGAAAAGCAGTATAAAGCTTATCAGATCCTCTCCAGATATCACTGAAGGAAATGGGCTGGAAGAGTTGGCCCCACATAGGAAATATATATAAAAACCTGTCAGTACTAATCTTTCTGAAATGTCATTAAAAACATAATTTTTCAAATCTGAGTCCCTGCTAGACAATGTCATTTGTACAAAATGAACTGAAGCAAAAGTGGTGAGGAAGAACTGTACAGCACACATTAAACTTAAGTACATATCACTCAGTAGTCAGTAGTACCAAGACTGCTTCATTTTACAGTGCCAAAATAAACTCTTCTTAGTGATTATTTCTCTCTGGTCATTTTCTGAAGTCGAGCTTTAAAGGTCATGTGCTGTATAAATTATACACAACTTTTCCCACTGAACAGTTCATTCAGGGGTTTTGTTTATCTGCAGTCTTCTAGATGAACTGCAGCAAAAATCATGGAATGACCCCCACAAAAACCCCACACATAATAAAAAATGTATTTTCAGGTTACTGTTAGTGTTATGTCCTTACTGACCTGCCAGATACTGTAGGTAGCATTAGTATATAAAACTTTAATATGAATCATGCAGTTTTATAATGATAAAACACCTACGTGACTTACCTTGTACTATATAGTCACAAAAACAGTTAAACAGCACAAACACAGAAGTTGTAGAAGAAAAAAAGAAAAATCACTCGGACATTTTTATATGATATTTGAAAAATAAAAAAATCCAAACAAAATACTAATAACAATCACAAGGTTGAAAAGATTATGAACAGAGATACAGGAAACTCAATTCTTCCTTTTGATGTGCTCACTTTGTGTTTATGATAAGACCAGCTGAAAAGCAATTTTTCAGTATCTTCACTGACATAACTGGGGAACATTTCTAGTTAATACAACTGGAAATGAACAGTAGGGGGAAAAAATTCAAAAGTATAATCCTCATTGCTCAGTTTAGGTAACTGAAAGAAAAAACAACCAAATCTGCCGATGTCAGGTGAAGCATCAGCAACAGAAGTGCTTCACAATCTCTTCTTAAAAAAGATTTTCATTTGCTGTGGGTTTTTTAATGCCGCTATAGCAGTATTAATGCACGGTATATAAGAAAACCTCATATTTCACACTCAGGACAACCCTCCTCTTTAGCAATGATTAAATAATTTAGGAGTCATGAAATCCCAATGGAGATCATTCTGATGGTGTCTATATAAGAATGTATGCAAGAGTAAATATTATTCTCCATATTATTTAAAAATACCACCCAGGCTAGTTTATTGGCAGGACAACATTGCAAATCTGCCCCAATTTATCAATGCTGTTCTCTGTTCCAGCTCTCTGTCACAATGCAAGCTTACGTTTCCGGTAGAGAGGAAAAGGACAAGTCGGTTTTTCTGATATGGGGTCTTTGTTGGCTTTTTCCCCTTATATTTATAGCTCTTGAAATTATGTGGAAAAAATGCAGCTGGCTGATGTCAGCCAGAGACCTGTACCCATGTGGCTTTCCTCAGAAACTACTGCCCAGTTTCAGGAGCTCAGTGTTCTATTGGACAAATCCAAATTCCAAGTATCTTAGGACCACTGCTTAGTGATTGTTGGTAAAGCAGGAAGGATCTGATCAGAACTGCCCTGTGTCGCTGCCAATGCACACTGAGAGCCCTGAAACCCCCTCCTTGAAAGGGGAGATCAGTCTACCAGACCATGCAGGGAAGAGGAGCAAGCAAACACTCCTGAGATAAAACTGAACTATTTTGCTCAAGGCCCCTCAGGAAGCCTATGAAAGAACCAAGATGAGCTTCTCCTTAGTCCTGGTCTACCACAAGGTCATCTTAGTTTTTAAGTCTCACAATACTTAGCTTTTTTCACCATTATCTCTGACAGGAGTTATATATTCTGTTTTCATTATTTGCAGGAGATTTCAGAAATATTAGGATTACATATCTGGTTTTTACTTGCTTGTATTTTGTTTTATTTTATTTACTAGAGAGACTTTCTCAAAAAAAGTCCAAGTGTTCACAGACCAATATATAAAGTAGCAAGGTAAAAAAAGTAAACTTTCTGCTCTTTGACCCAATGAATCTTGAGAAGGTGACAAGAGAGGAGCAAAGTTCCCTTTCCTGTATTATTTCACATAGCTTAAATTCTGGAAATCAGAGACTTCCCAAGGACAAAGAAAATAGAAGTTTGACCTTCTGCAGAGGAGGGAACTCAATTTTTTTTTCTACTTTCTATTTCAAAATGAAATTCAGAACTGGGATCCCACAGTATTCAAAATTGCACCCCATGAGGGCAAAATAGTCCACTGTTACCTGGACACTTCACAGTAACAATTCAGAGAGATGAACTCAGCAGATGCCACTCAGCTGTACTTTTACACAGCAAACAAACCCTAGGGGCTCAGGGAGATTTTGTGCAGTGACACTAAAGATGAAGCTGGCATTGCCTTAAAATGCACTAAAACAAATTAAAGGCAGGTGCCATCTCAAAAAAACATAAGGACAAAACCTACAAGAGTTATTACTTTTACACACAATTATTTCTAAAGATCATTAATGCAAGTGAGACAAACCATGAGAGTGCCCATACTCAGAATATGCTAGTCAAGCTCTGCTGGCAAAAATCATACAGGCTGATCTGTTCTAATGGGGAATAAACCAGAGTCATTTCAAATTCTGTAATGTTATAAGGGACTGAGGGTTAAGAACACTTGCACTCCAAGGCCAGTAAAGCCAGACAGAATAAAAAGTGAATAAATATCAGACCAGTTCTGGAACAGGAATAGCTCAAGAGGCAAAAAGTTTGTAAGAGCAAATTGATGCATCTTGTGCTGTGTAATGTAATTTTGTAACTGCAAAAGGGAACTATTTGTTATGTGTTATATATAACAAATAAAACAACATTCCCTGGGTTCTCAGTAAAAGGGGTCCCTATACAACGACCTAGGAAAAACATGTCCAAAATATGCTCAGTGGAGCTGTTAATCTGTAAAATTCACAGCTTCTTTTCTGAAGCTCTTTCTGTGAAGAAGTCCGAAATAATCTGTAACTTAAGCCTTTAAATGTATTTGTAATTCCATGCTTCAAAAGTTTTGCAAGGTGCAAGCATTGTTAGGTACCATTCTCAAACCTAGGGTTATATAAATCACAAGATCATGGATTGATTTTATCCACTCTCAGGATCCCTCTTCCCACACAGCAGGTGCAATCATGGCTGTTAACTCTATAACATTGCATGCCTAGCAAGGAAAGAAAAATGAAAAATAACTTTTTATTTCTAAAACATGATTCAGGAGAGATGATGACATGGTGGAGACAAGGAAGACAAAATGAACAGGCTGATCCATGAGAATTTACAAGAAGTCTGGGATACTTAGCTAAAAATGGTATCTTGAGGGCTTTGCTTAAGAACTTTGCACCTAGGGATATTGTCTACTGATGCTTTTCCTGTTCCCTTTCCTTTATCCTCATTTCTGCTGGTAGGGTTAGGTTAAATATTATTTAAAATTAGACAAAATAATTAACTCTGAGGACTATTCAATACACAACTTAGTCAGAAACAGCCACTTCAGCTGCTCCAGTTTGCTGTGCCCACTTGAGCTGACTCAGCTGACAGCTGTGACCAGCTCACCTGAGTCAAGTCCCTGTGCAGTCGGTGCCTTTCACAGTTCTCTCTCACTCAGGCCCCTCTTTCTTTCATGAGTCAAGCATTCAAAAACCTTTCTGTCTAACCTTGTTCTCACCTCTGCACTGATCTGGATTCTTCAGCTCAATCAGCTTTTCTTCATCAACACTTTTCCTTCACCACCTGGCACAGGGAGGGTTCATCCATTCTGGCTCATTCCGCCTCCTCTGGCATCCCCTCTGCTGACCCTTCCTGCCTGCCTGGGAGCTCAGCTCCATCTCTGTCACGTTCCAGCTGGACTCAGTCACTTCTGAAACAAAAAGGCATTTCAGAGAAGCCGAGAACAGGGCAGGAAGAATTTCTTATGCCTTAAAAAAACATACATGGGACTAAAACCTCCATTACCACATTATTACAGAATGGTTTGGGTTGGGAGGAACCTTAAAGGCCATGGCCAGGGACACCTTCCACTATCCCAGGTTGGTCCAAGTCTTGTCCGTCCCGGCCTTGGACACTCCCAGGGATGGGGCAGCTCCAGCTTCTCTGGGCAACCTGTGCCAGGGCCTCGGCACCCACACAGGGAAGAACTTTTTCCTAATATTATATCGATAATATATAATTTCCACAATATTATAGATATTATAATATATATTATAATACTATTATATTATATTATATTATATTATATTATATTATATACTGTCATATATTATAATATAGGTTATATATGTGTGTGTGTATATATATACACACACTAGTAAAAACCATTCCAATTATTTATACTGGTATATAGTATATATAGTATATAGTGTATACATATATATTCTATATATGCTATATATACTATTATTTACTGGTGTGTATATGTGTAAAAACTACATTAATTACTCTTTATTACCAAAAGACTCGTAACTATCAACTGGTTGAAGAATTGTTGCAAATATTTAAGAGAGACGGTAAATAAACGCATTTTTGCAGGCGGGAGGGAGTGCAACACCTCCCCCTAGCGACGGCCGCGCAGAGCAGGAACCCGGCTGGCGCAGGCTCTCAGGGCTGTTCAGCCTTTAGAAGGCGCACAAAAAACCACGAAGCGTTTCCAGCGCGTTCCTAGCGGCGGGGGCCGAGGGCAGGGCGGGCTGAGGCGGACCAACCTGGGCCAAACACCTTCAAGGGCAGCCCATCCAACCTGTGCCAAACAAACACCTCTGAGGGCAGCCCATCCAACCTGGGCCAAACACCTTCAAGGGCAGCCCATCCAACCTGTGCCAAACAAACACCTCTGAGGGCAGCCCATCCAACCTGGGCCAAACACCTTCAAGGGCAGCCCATCCAACCTGTGCCAAACAAACACCTCTGAGGGCAGCCCATCCAACCTGGGCCAAAGACCTCTGAGGGCAGCCCATCCAACCTGTGCCAAACAAACACCTCTGAGGGCAGCCCATCCAACCTGGGCCAAACACCTTCAAGGGCAGCCCGTCCAACCTGGGCCAAAGACCTCCGAGGCCAGCCCGTCCAACCTGGGCCAAACACCTCTGAGGCCAGCCTGTCCAACCTGTGCCAAACAAACACCTCCTAGGCCAATCTGTCCAACCTGTGCCGAACGACTCCTAGGCAAGCCCGTCCAACTTGGGCCAGACACCTCTGAGGGCAGCCCATTCAACCTGTGCCAAACAAACACCTCTGAGGCCAGCCAGTCCAACCTGTGCCAAACAAACACCTCTGAGGCCAGCCTGTCCAACCTGTGCCAAACAAACACCTCCTAGGCCAATCTGTCCAACCTGTGCCGAACGACTCCTAGGCAAGCCCGTCCAACTTGGGCCAAACACCTCTGAGGGCAGCCCATTCAACCTGTGCCAAACAAACACCTCTGAGGCCAGCCAGTCCAACCTGTGCCAAACAAACACCTCTGAGGCCATCCTGTCCAACCTGTGCCAAACACCTCGGAGGGCAGCCTGTCCAACCTGGGCCAAACAAACACCTCCGAGGCCAGCCTGTCCAACCTGGGCCAAACACCTCCAAGGCCAGCGAGTCCGGCCTGGGACCCCGCCCCAGCGCCATGTCCCATCTTTCCTTCAACACCTCTCTGGGCAGCCCGTTCCGATGTCTAACCAGTCCTAATGTGATTAAATTCTTCCTCATGTCCAAGCTGAACGTCCCCCAGCACAGCTTAAGGCTGTGCCCTCTCGTCCCGACACTTGTTACCTGGGAGAAGAGCCTGACATCCGTCCACTGTCCTTTCAGGGAGTTGTAGAGAGTGATAAAATCTCTGGATAAAATCTGTGGGTAAACAACCCCAAGTCCCTCAGCTGCTCCTCATCACACTGGTGGCTCCTGCCCCTGCACCATCTCTGTTGAAGTAATAAGGATGTATTACCTACCTCAGAATTCAATTAAAAGCCACCACTTCAACAGAAAATTGGTGGGTTTGGCTAGGTTTGTTCTTTTGGCAGTCTGGAGAGCTGGATTAGGTCACTGGAGGAATCAGTGACAGGAATATAAACTGTGAGGGGGACTAAGCCCTCAATTTTAGTTTAAACACTAAAATTTAAATTTATTAAACTGAATTTGCTACATTAAGATTACTCAGCTCCTCTCATATAATCACACAATTAATGCTTTCTCTGTAAAACAGTTTAAGACTCTTACAAGGCAGAGAATGTCAAATGCATTGATCAGGGAGAAACTGATGAAGAGGATGTTTGTCCCATATGTCAGGAGCTGTTATTAAGGAAAGTGTTTCAGTTCCCTTAGTACAGGTTAGGCATAAAATTTGTTCCCCGACTTGCTACACTTCTAATGACAGAATAAATTCACAACAAAAAACACCTGACAATTGTTACAGCCCTTTTGCAATCTGGGAAAATGTGGCAATCTTAGGAGCTAAAATGTGGGTGGAGAGGAAGGAGGGGGGAAAAAAAGGGAAGACTATTTAGTATTGGTATGTGATTTTTCTTAATTTTGGAGAGATAACAGAAATTGGAATTCATTTTCTGTAGATAATGTTCACATTAAGTACCCAAAACTTTGGGCAAACCACCAAGATGAACTGGAGAATGGCTCTGCAGTGAAGTGTCCACTTCACAGAGAAAAATGTGCACTTCTCATTCTAATAGAATTTAGAAACTAAACAACTTGTGAATGCAACAGAAAAATCAAGACTGAACGCCACCTTAGAAACCCTTGTAATAACTGCAGAGCATTTCCAGCATAGGAAAGCACTACAATAAATATTTTTAAACCAATATTTTGACAGTCTTTAACCAAATCTTATAGCTTGTCACTTACTTCTCTGCCTTGTTGTAAGTAACTGACGGTGATGCCAAAAATCACAAGCCAAACTATATTAAATGACAAGAAGGGGTTACCTTCAATGAAGGTCCCTCAGGTGCAAGTGTGGCACAATGCACACAATACAAGACTGACAATTTTAAAGGTGGAACAAATTAGCATACTTAACAGAAATCATGCAATTAGAGGAACAGTTAATTAAGTAACCCCCCCCTCTTTTGGTTCTTCCCCCCTCTGAAGCCCCTCCCAGCTTCTAGCCCCACATTTATTATGCCTACAGTATCTGGAAAAAAAACCAAAACGTCCTTGGTTCACTCTAGAGGAAAGACTAATTAGGATTCCAGGAAGGTTAGCTTGCTGTTCTAAAATCTAAGAGAAAAGGTAGGAAAAGTACTTGAGTTAGTTAAGGAGCTATATAACTATATAATAGTAATCTATAGAGCTACAAATTTATGAAAAATGTATAAAAAATAAAAATCTTCTTGGCATCAACTTCACCTAGAGAGCAGACAACATATGCTTTGTAAACAAACATCCATGGCAAACAAACCAGATGTTTTTAAACTTGCTTTTAGTGCAGTACATCTCCAAATGATTCTGTAGTAGGCATTTGGATTGTCCTTGTCCAAATAAATAATTAAGCTATGACTTTATCATAAAGGGTTGAGAACGTTTTAAGCTAGCTTCTTATTCTGCTGATGTGTTTGCAAGGAAATTGTCTCCAAGGTCCAGCTGAAGACTACAAGAAGTTTTTCTTCACAAGAAACAGAATAGAGAATGTGACTCCATTGGAACTGGTAACCTGAAGGAGGATGACATTCTTTTGTCATGGGAATTATGGTGATGACAGAACCACCCTTAATGATATTTAGAAAAAAGTGTTGAGAGATGACCCTAAACAACATATGGCTTCAAAGGTAAACAAATAAAATTTCAGGCATTGATAACTTTTTCAAATTTTTATTATATTGCATAAGCTGTAACATTTTACAAACCTTAGTTACATTTTCAGCAACAGATACACTGATACTGTAGTAAATACAGAGATGAAAAGACACCTCTGACAAAATATAAAAAGGTAGAAATACTTAAAACCAGGATGCCAAATATCAAGAATGTTTTACATAAACAATATCCATACTAGAGAGTTTTTGAAAATAATTGCTGAGGTCATGAAGCGTTTGTTGAATATGAGGCTCCAGAATTCAAGGTGGTGAGCACAGTCAGGGCCATGAGTTCACCTGCCTTGCAACACCCAGAGCCAGGCTTTGCACGAGTAACATGCTCTAATGAGCACTAAAAACTGCCTTTCTACACAGTGACATGTAAAAATAGTACTGTTCTAACGTGGACTGAAGTGCAACGAGTGCTTCAAAGGAACTAAATCCATTACCTGGGGAATAAAGTACCAGGATGTTGTGGGGAGGGGGAATATAGGAATGTTCAGTAAGTCCTAAAACTGACTGAAAAAATTCATTTGGTAAACCAGTTTTCAGGCTGAGAGTGCTAGCAAAACAAGAAATGACAGAGTTTGGCCCTGCCAGTCTTAAAAAAACCTGAAGCTATTTATTTTTTCAGAACACAATGAATACTGCTTTTAAAAGGAAACGAAGCTCAGATTCAAGTCATTTAAGTCACCTTTCATATAAACTCTTTAACACAAATGTAGCTGCCTACTGTTAGAAGTGTGGCACAAATTAGTACAAATTACTATAAAAGAATGCTCATCTTTAGCTCTGTAGGCATAGTGTTTTCATAATACCACTGTGTTTTCATAATACCACTGTGTTTTCATAATACCACTGTGTTTTCATAATACCACTAAATTTTTAAAAAAAATTTAAAAGCTATTAAAAACCAATGCAGGTTAGGCTCCAAAATGAGATAAAAATTGGTTCTAGAAAATAAGAATTACGTACCAATCTCCATACAATTTCTGCTGCTACTGACAAGCAAAGTTAGCAGCTGAAAAGAGGACTTTTATTGTTATAATAGTTTATATATAAACATATGTTAATTCCATTTTTGAAGTTAATATCCCAGTCAGTTTGATACCTGTAAATCCAGTGACTTCAAGATGTTCGCACTTGACACACAAAGTTGAATCAGATCCCATATGAGCATTTTTTAAAGACACTACTGTTCAGATTGCTAAAGATATATTTTTTAAATTTCTTTTCAAACGTAAAATATCAAAACTAGGTTTTACAACAACTACCATCATCATGAACATGCAGAAGTCAATATTCCAACATAAAAAGCACTAGATCTGCCTCTTAAAATATTATAAAAGCTACATAATTGTATGAATTCAGGGGGTTTTGGCTAACAGAAAATAAAACCATAATGTGCTTTTCAGATAGTCAGGTGTCCCACTGATAAAATAAGTCTGATGAAAGAGAAAGGCACTTCAGCAGCTAATTTATCTCCAGATTTTCCTAATGTAAAGCACTAGACAACAGATGTAGTGCACTGCCTTTTCATTTGCACAGTGTTTGATCAGTAGTGTTGTGAAACTTTGTCACTTTTTAACTAAGAATTTATACTGGTGCCAGTTCATTTCATCCTCTTTGGTACAAATTACTGCATAAAAAACAAAGGAGACAACTAAACATTCCAACATCCTGGATTATTTTTGGTGTGTCACCTCTATCTTTATGGTGATAAATAATGTCCCTAATCAACACATAATTTTTACTTTCAGGGTTGTAATACCAGAGCTCTATTTTCTGATTGCACTATGAGGACTTTTTTCTCTTAATCAAATGTGATTTTCAAGTGATTCCCCCACCTTTTTATCTATAATATCTAGCATTTGGTAACAATCTAAAAATTACTGCCAATGAGCTTGCACTTAAAACTATATGTACATAAATAAGGGCTTTTCTTGCAAAAGCTGACAGCTCAAGAAGTGCCTTGTGAAGAACTGAGACAAGTGTTGCAAACATTTGTGCTCTTCAGAAAGAATTGATTCCACCAAAGCACAAACACATACCAGTTTGCAAACTAGCATCAGAAAGAAGTTGTATCCTTTCCCATTTTCCTTATTCATTCCCCTCTCCTTATAAGGGGCTCACAGACATTTCTCCCTTCTTATTCTCAAGGTAAGCAACCTCCAGATTCAAAGAAGTGGAAACCTCTGAATGTTTCCCCAGCCTTTCCAAGAGCTGTGTGCCTCAAATCCTTGCTAATTTTTCTATAGGCCTAATTCTGGCAGCAGCATTTTAACAGTCTGTTAATGCCACAAAGAGCCAACAGAAAAAAAACTTAAAAAATAAATTCAGTGATTCCTATAAATTCATATGTTGAAATAATATAGAGAAATATAGAAAACCATAAGTTTGTGACACTTCACTGTGACATTCTGTCTTCTCCACATGTTACACATCCCGTAGAATGTTCTGTGGAATTAAAATTTTTAGAGCTCAGCATAGTCAAACTCCTTCTTTAAATGATCTAAAGCCAAAAATAATTCTAATCTCTAGCTGGCAATACAGGTTTTTCCAGTGCATAAATTCCAACTTACAGCTGGAATGTGAAGACTGATATAATATATTTGGAAATATTCTGTATGAATATAAACCATAATAATTTATAGAGTTGGATTTCTCATCCTTTTCTTTAACAATCAGATACCTACTCTGCCAGAGAATGAGAACAATGGAGTGCCAAACTTGTTTCCTTTGAACTCACGTAAATAAAGCCATTTATAGTAGTCCGTATTTTTTGATGTTACAAGTAAGTTTTGAGAAATTAGGTCTTTTTGGTAAACACAACGAAAAATGCATTTAAAAAATCTGAAATGTTACTGTTGGTGAACAAAATTTCAAGTAAAGACATATGAACTTAATATGAATTCCTCAAAACCATTAGCTTGTCAGGGATTTTCTGTTATGTTCAACAGAATGTATAATAATCTCTTTTTGAAAAGGGAGCCATCAGAACCAATGCAACTCTGCAAACAGGCAAATATTGAACCTCAAGGGCAGCTTTCAGAAGAAATGTGCACATTTAAATTGACTCCTACTAATGTGTACAACAAAATAAAGGATGAAGTGATCAATATCTAGTGCCTAGAAAGTCATGTTAAAAAATCCAGTACAGCTGTACATTAAAAAAACAAAAAGTTCTTGTGAAAAAGTATTTAGTATTGGACAACAAAATTCCTGTTACCTAGAAAGAGAACCAAAGGCATGCTCATATGACAAGCCATCTTCATGTCTGAAATAGATGAATTAAACCTCTTTTAGGTTCTTGAGACCAATTTAATTAGAGACTTATTTACACACTGTAGTGGTTTGGCCCTGGCTTGATGCCAGGCACCCACCAAAGCCACTCTTACCAATCCCTTGCACACAGGGGACAGAGGAGAGAAAATCCAACGAAAGGCTCCTGAACTGAGGTAAGGACTGGGACAGATCACTCACTGAATACTGTCACAGGCAGAACAGACTTACTCACCTTGGGGATATTAACTGAATTTATTACTGACAAAACCAGAGCAGGATAATGACAAGGGAAATAAATCTTAGAAACACCTTCTGCCCACCCATCCCTCTTTTCCAGCTCAACTTCCTCCCCTCAGTGACACAGGGAGACAGGAATGGGTCAGTCCGTCTGTGTGGTTTCCGAGACAGGAATGGGTCAGTCCATCACGTGTGGTTTCTGAGACAGGAATGGGTCAGTCCATCACATCTGGTTTCTGAGACAGGAATGGGTCAGTCCATCTGTGTGGTTTCTGAGACAGGAATGGGTCAGTCCATCTGTGTGGTTTCTGAGACAGGAATGGGTCAGTCCATCTGTGTGGTTTCTGAGACAGGAATAGCTTGAGTCCTTCTCAAGGGGTCAGTCCATCACATCTGGTTTCTGAGACAGGAATGGGTCAGTCCATCACATCTGGTTTCTGAGACAGGAATGGGTCAGTCCATCACATCTGGTTTCTGAGACAGGAATGGGTCAGTCCATCACATCTGGTTTCTGCCACTGCTCAAGGACAGAAGTCCTTCCCCTGCTCCAGCACAGGGTCCCTCCCACAGGAGGCTGCTCTCCATGAACTTCTCCAACTTGAGTCCTTCTCAAGGGCAATAGTTCTCCACAAACTGCTCTAACATGGCTCACTCACTCTTCCTTCAGGCACAGCCTGCCTCCAGTGCGAGTCCCCCACAGGCCCACAGGTAATTCCAGGATACCTGCTGCAGCAGGGGCTCTTTTCTCCACAGCTCCTGCCAGGAGCTGCTGCAGCACAGCTTCCCCATGGGTTCACAGCCTTGTTCAGGCATCCTCCATAGGCTGCAGGTAGATATCTGCACTCCATGGGGTTGCAGGGGGACAGGTGCTTCACCATATGTATTGGGTTTGGGTGGCCAGGGGAGTCTACTGGGGTGGCTTCTGTAAGAAGCTGCCAGAAGCTTCCCTGATGTCTAGCAGAGCCAATGCAAGCAGCTCCAGGACAGAGCTGCTGCTGACCAAGGCTGGGCCAGTCAGAAATGATGGTGACACTTCTGTGGTAACAGATTTGAGAAGGAAAGGGAGTTATTGTGCAGATGTAATTGTGGCCAGAGAAGAGCAGGGTGAGAACATGTGAGAGGAACAACTCTGCAGACAAGGTCAATGCTGGAGGAAGAGGAGGTGCTCCAGGCACAGGAGCTGAGATTCCCACCTGTGATGGTGATGCCCATGGATACTGGGTGTGGCTGAGCTGGAGTTCATACCCCACAGCAGCCTCCCCAGCACTGTGCTTTGCCCTGGGAGCTGGAAAGGTGCTGATAACACACCAGTGTTTTGGCCACTGCTGGGCAGGGCTGGCACAGCATCGGTGCTGACTCTCAACATTCCCTGCCAACGAGCAGGCTGGGGGTGGACAAGATCCTGGCAGGGCACAAAACTGACCCAAATTAACCAAACAGATATTCCATACCATGTGACATCAGCTCAGGTATAAAAGCTAAGGAAAGGAGGAGGAAGTGGGGGTATTTGTTATTTACAAAGTTTGCCTTCTGGAGCAACCATTACAAGTCTTGAAGCCCTGATTCCCAAGAAGCAGCCACACATTGCTTGCTGATGAGAAATAGAGAACAAACCTTTTTTTCTTCCTCTCTGTGCACGTGCAAATTTTTGCTTTTGCCTTTGCAAACTGCTTTACCTCAATCCAGGAGTTGTTTTCCATCTTCTTTTCTCTCCCCTGCACAGCTGGGAACAGGGAGCAATAGAGCAGATTGATGGGCACCTGGCATCCAGCCAAGGTCAACCCACCACACACACACCTATCTCAAACTTAATTTGCACTTTCATACTCATGAATTCAATAGGAACATTTTGTTCATGAAGCAAATGCTCACTTTGGACTGATGCATTGCTGGTACCATCCTGGTTGCCTTCCAAATTCTTCTAAAAACAGCAACAGACAACTGACAATCCCAACACCACAGACATATTTCACAGTAATATTTCCTGAGTAAATATTCCCAGAAGCCCAGCTGCATAGGATACTTCCCAACTCTTGAGTGCACTACAGGGCAGACAACCAAGCACCACTCACCTCACAATTCAAATATAGGCATTGTATGTTTGGGTCTTGGTAGAGAGCCTTAACCAAGCTCTAAGGGAAATACTTATAAAGCCTTTTTAGGATGATTTGTAATCAAACTGCCAAAGCCAAAATGCTGGAACTTATTTCACCAGGGAAACAGCCTCAAAGCCACAGAAATACATTCTGTTCACTATATGAAGCACATTAAGGGATGCATTCATTTTTCTGTTAGCCAAAGTTGAAATGATCACTTTGACAAGATGAACATTAAAATTAAAGAATATTCTGATGGCCTTTCCTTCCTCTATACACATCTTAGTTACAATTCATGCATTCATGACTTTTGGTAAATTTAACTCTAAGATGAGTCATAAATAGTATTTATATTGCATTATAGACCAAATTTTTGCAATCTGCTGTCTCATGCTCATAACCCTCCCCCCCAACTTTTAAAGCCTGTTTAACTCCCCTGCAAACCTAGACAAAAGCAGCTCAGGCTGGCAAAATGTAGGCACATAAACCCCAAATGATCTCCCATTGTTTTAAACATAAAATAAAAAGCAACGGTGCCAAGCTTTCCTGCTCAAGAAACTCTTTCCAAGGCATAATTTGTCTAATCCTGCACACTTCTTCACCATGGGCCAAACTCTCACTTATAAATAGGCAGAGATTCAAGGCTATATTCTGGAGCACAGCTGGCCCAACAGCATAGACAAGAGAAGATGTTCACTGACAAAGCAGCCAAAACAAGACACTGGGATCAGGAGTAGCTGCAGCTCCAAATGCTACCAGAACCAGTCCTTTTCTGCTGGACATGGACCCTTCATAGCCCATGAACATCCACAGGCCATAACAAAGCAGATCTTAACAAAGCAGATGGGCAACACCTTAAGGTAGTGGGGACCATGAACTGCAGTGGCCACACTTGTACACTTCCCCTTCCCCCAGTGTTGTATGGAATTGCACATGGATGGGCACACAGGGAGGGCAGTAATGCTATAGAGCTCTGCTGATAAATCCAGCAGAGCTCATCTGCTGGTGTCGTGGGACCAACGGATGAAACATTTCACATTGTACAAAGGAGTAGTAACAGACAGCTAGAAAAGTTCACATATAAAATACTGTACAGATGGTCACGTTGATTAGGAACAAGGCTAGGAATGGCTTTAACTAGGCTACCATTGCATTAGCAACAAGTACAAAAAAATTAAATCATGTGCCTACATTTCTCACTGTGCATTCCCAAAGGTGTGTCCAAGAATGACAGGCTAAGTAAAATGTGGGCCTTCCTCAAACTGCCAGTAAAATTAAGAACTGGAAAAGTTTAATAGTAGCATTTCCCTGTTTTCAAATCACATGGAATATCAGTTGCCCAGCTGAAGTTTGGTAACTCAATCTTTATGTTAAAAAAATGAAACTTTTCTTGATACTAGAAAACAACATTTCCCTTGTAAACCCAACACTGCAGAATTACAGAAGCAGGCAAGAGATCAACAACCAGCAGGGAGAGCAACAGCACAAAGCACATTGTGTTTTAATTTATAGGAATAAGTGGCCTCTCCTCTCTTTTCTTCCAGATATTGGTTTTGCTATCTCTTTTCATGAGAGGTGGTCTATCCCTTTTTTTAGCAGAAGGGATACCAGATTCATGACTTCCTGGCAGAGATTTTTTCCTTAGACCTTCCTCATTATGTTGTTCTAGGACTGGCCCGTTCCCTCCTTCCATAATGTGTCTCACAGCCTGGTCCTCTGGAGTGCAAACAGTGGTCCCACTTTCACTGCTACTCAGATCCAGATCTTCCAAGTAAAGAATCTTAGAATGTGGCATACTTTTAATGAAAGTTTTCTCTCTCTCCAGTTTCCTGCTAGGATGATGCTCATTCATGTCCACACCAGAGTCCAGACTGGTATCATTACTCTCAGTTTTTTTGCCCTTTTTCAGATCTATGAAAGAATGCCTCACTTGAGCAATTGGCTTTCCATCCAAGGACACAAACCATGCTCGAGGATGCGGAGATGGTTTTCCTTTAGAGAGCTCCAGCAGTGTTTGCTCTGAAATCCCTTGAAGTTCAGATGAAAAGGGAGTCATTACAACTGCTTCATTCAGTGTCCCAGGAACAGAGACAGATTCCAGCAAGCTGTTGGTGTACCTGCCCCAGTTGGATGCTTGGGAAGGCAAGCCCTCTTCACCATCCAGGGCACTGTTCTCATCTCTGCAGGCAGAAGGCTGGGGATGAGAGTGCACTGGCATTTTGGGAAGTGTTTGCATGTAACTGTCCCGATTCATGGGCTCCATCATGGGGCCGTACACCAGCTGCCCTTTCCTTGGCAAAGTTGCTGATTTAGCAGGATGCAGTTGTTCTGGGGAGTGGAAAAGGTCTGAGGTTTGAAGAATAGCAATAGGCTGATTGTAAATATGCATTAGATGTTCTGGGATATGGGAAAGCCCATACATCTCCTCTTTTAGTGAAAGGTACCTGTTTTGGTCTGGAATGTCCCTAGGAGCCTGGGAAATAGTACTGTTAGTGTGCTTTGGCTGCTGTAAGAGCCTCACTCCAGCACTAGGGTCTACTGAATGGGCTGAATTTCCTGCCTGACCAGTCTGACAGGATGACTGATAAGAAGCATCCTCTGAGTAGATTTTAAAATTGTCCTGTGATTTTCCATCTTCTGTGTCCATGGACAGCCTCCTTTGAGGGCTGTACGAAGAAATCTTCGGTGTATATAACTGTGACTTATCCTCCAGCTTTAAAGTCCCTTTGACAGCACTGATGTGATTTATGTGAGTTGTTGATGTTGTCTGGTCTTTTTTTATGACCTCCAGCTTGGTTGAGTTTTTTTCCTTCTTCTGTGTACGATGACATTTATCCCTATGCAAAAGAGAAACAAGGTGACTGCAGAGCCTATTAGGAAATATTGGACTGTTGACTACCAAAGCTGGAAGTCAGACTTTGGTTAAGAAGTTGTGGTGCAATTTGACATCACAAACTTAATGTTAAGTTCTGTAACAACTGTAATTAAAAAAAAAATATCAGGCTATACATAACAGTTTAGCTAAGAAAACAAGTCTTAACCTCAAAAGACTATTTTATCAACCTCAAATTCTACTCATAATGAGCTCCCTGGAACTTCTTTTGCTTACCTGCAGTAACAAAGAAGAACAGCAAAAAATCCAATGATAATGACAACAGTTCCTCCCAGTATGGCCGTAAGGAACACGGTGTGATAGGCTGTTATGTCCTTGGAAACAGCACTAATGATGGATTCTAGATTATCAAACAAAACCAGACTAGCATTAGTTCTTAAAACCAAATGATGTGCAGAGCTAATAAACTGAACAGAACTTTTCCAATGATTTTGTGTTTCAATGGCATCATGTTCATCCTTCCCTTTTCACCTTGCTGTTTCAGCAGGAGCAGTGAAAATGACAGGTCATCTCAAATACTAAAGGCTTGCCATGACATCTACTTCATTCCAGACAAATTATATTTGTATTAATTGTCCAAACTAACTCAGAAAAGTGGTCTACATTTTCTACTTAGCACTCTGCCAGAGAGTGCTGTTTTTACAATTAGTCACACTGTTTCTCTGATAGATCCCTTTGTATGAATTTACAAAACGTGCAAAAAAAATCGCTGTAAGGACTTGAACAAAAGTTTGAGTGGTGAAGTTGCATGTCGCCCCTCCCTTCCTGCTGTTAAATGAAGCAATCAAACTGACAGCCTCATGGGGCATTCAGGATCTGCTTGGCCAGTGGTTGCCATACCTCTTGCTCCAGGCAGTGGAGCTGCAATCCAGTAGCCCAAGTGCTGAGCAGTGTATGTCCACACTAACTGGCCATCCACCTCCTTCACCACTCCTAGCCCACGGTTCACCCAAGCACCTGGGGGGAAAAAAAAGGACAAAACATTGCACATGTCATGCAGGATTCTTCTGTACCTCAAACCACCAGCAATTAGGCCATTATCAAAAACACACAAGGTGACAGGAAAAACTGAAACTTCTGTTTATTACACAGCTTTAGTTAAACAGGCAAATTTCCTCTCCTGACGATTTCATTTCAAACTTCCATCTGTAGCCATTTACTTTGAAACAAAGCATCAACATTACTCACCACAAGTAAACTTAATATGACTCATTTTCTATTAGTAACTGTCTTTCGCAGATATGCACATAAATAATTTGAAAAAAACTATTATAAGACCTTCAGCATGCATGAAGGCCAAGACTAAAAAATGAGGGAGCAGGTATCTGATGCATAGGGACACAAGTTGAACATCAGCTAGCAGAACTTAGTGGGAAAATATTTTAATCTTATTAAGCCACAATAGGATAAACAATGTTTGTTTTGAATGTCTCTCTCCTCCTCCCTGCCCCGAGGCTCTAACAGTTCAGTTAGCCCAAGGAAGTGCTATTCTTAGGACACAGATTTCCACACCATCTGTTTGGCAATGCAAAGGAAAGGTATTCTGGTATGCCAGCTTCTACAATTAATAAAGCATCTATGAGAAGAGAGAGAACTATACTTAACTCACTTAAATATGTTTATTGTGGGCCATTTTTGAAATTCTAAGGACAGAAAACAGCCTCATGTAACCAACCTTCCATATTCAACCTGCAAATACTGAGAGGTAGAGAGAACCATCAGCTTTTTTAAAACACCAATAATCAAAGCATGAAAACAGTATAACTCATGTACGCTGGAGCTTTTATGAATTTCAATTTGATTTTCTTCCAGGAATCTTCTTTCAGCAAAGGAAAAGTAAATATCTCCCGGCCAGGAGGTAATGATAAGGATGGACACGTGCTACAGATGCAGAGGAAATAAAGCATCAGCCTTCTCCTGGTTCTTGTGATGGCTGGCAGAGGGGAAAGGCAGCAGCAACTACCTAGAGCTCTGAACATGCTTTCTCAGCCACCTGAGAAATCTTGTCCAGAATCAGGAGTAACCAGCAAACCTTGTATAAATGGCAAAAATGATTTCTAGGTCTCCAGAAGTTCTATCTTGACTGAAAAAATCCATAAGAAGCTATACAATGTCTGCTGTCCTTTTCAGCAAATTACATCTTCCCCCAATATACTACATAGAAAATACTTGGTATTAAGAAAAAATATTAAAATGTGATTCATGAGTAAGCCCATTTTCTCTATGGTTTATTGCCATTCAAGCAGAAGGATATAATTCTCAATTTAATGTTGAATACAAGCTTTCTGGCTTTTGTAATTCTATTAAAATCCACAAAGTACTTTTAGCACTAATGCAGCAAAATATTTCATAAGAAGGAAGCCACACTCAATACGAATGAACAAACTCTGCATTTACAGCAGCTGCGTACCATTACCAAAGCTCATTTTCCAGGAAATCTCAGTATACTCCACTTGGAGTAAGCCCCAGGAGCACTGCTCAGGCAGACCTGTGAAAGCAGTTTCTATCTTTTTCCTGCTGCATATGGGTCAGCCCACACAGACCTGTTCCCTTGCCACTATTACTGCTGACATGGGAGCTCTGATTACCATCATAACACATTATCCAAGGACTTCAGAGTTAAAAATTGTGTCAGTGTCTTGCTGGGGACATCCCACATGCAGCACCTTGGAGGCCAGAGCCTCATTACTGAGGGCAGCAGGAGCTCTGCACTCAGCTCAGATGGGGGCCTGCTGCTCCTTATGGATGCTCTGCAATGCCTGCTGCAGAGCTGAGGTGTTCAGCTGCCCTCACTCAGCAGAACCTTCACTAAAACACACCTTGCTATTACTCAGTTACCTTGGGAAAAAGTCATTTTGCATGTGTCAGATCAAAGGTAAAAAAATAAAAGTAGCATACTTAAGTATAAACACCCAGAAAAAAAATATACACTTGCAAATTTTTATTGTTAGAGAGAAAGAAATGGGAGAAAAAGTACAAGTTAATTTGTGCCCCAAAAGTTGCTGTCCTTTTTCACCATCCTTCTGTCCCTCTCCTCAGCAAGCAGCAGTGAACAGTACACGTCAGAAAGCATCCATTACAAACAGCTTGCCTTTATGGAATCTCTGTGAAGTACATCCCACTGGAGAGGAAGAAGCAGCTGGTTTTATTGGGGTTTGGATCAGCAGGCCATGCTCCTGGCTCCTGTTTTACTCCCAAGGATGACAATCCTATACAGGGATGCTGAGTAGGACTCCCACATAAACACCTCACACTGGTTTGTATTCTAACCCCATCCTGTGCTGCTCCAGTTCTGTCAACTCCTTGTTTAACAACAGTGTTGATTTAGCTTTGTTTAGGGAGGTAAAAAAGCTCAGCACAGGAGCTTGCACAAGTGGCTGTGGCAATAAGAAATTTAAACCTGGGAGATATTTTACCACCTCAGAGTAAAACCCTCTAAAATGTCATTTCTTTCCACCACTTACCCCTCTAAACTTTTCTAGGTGTATAGACAGACTTAATCTTGTCTGCCAAAACTTATCCTATTTACTTTTTCCCCACAAGACAGCCTAGCCAAATTTTATTAGCACGTCCTTAATTCAAATCCACGTTCTTCAGGTTTTTTTCATTAAGGTGATCAGTTTCTTTCTTGAATGTGTAAACAACACTTTGTTAGAGCTGCTGTTCCTCTCCTGTTCTTCCAAACACTGAACACAAGCTTTTTGCCTTGATAAGGACAAGGTGTGACCTCACTCAGTTGCATATTTCAAGCCTGTATATTCAATATAAATTCATATTTCAAGGGGGGTGGTGACTGTGAGGTGCAATGCAGGACAATCAGGACACTAATGCACCCACACCTAATACAGGTCAGCTAAATGGGTTACATGGACATAGCTCATTACTCACTCCTGACTAAAATTAGATGTGAAGGGATGACAAAAGGTTTAGAATGACTAATCCCCAGCCTCCTCTTTGCATACTGGAAGAACTATGTTGTTCCCTTGGAAAACTCTTATTTCCCCTTCATTTCACTTTCTGAATTGTTTTTGTTAACTGAAGCAATATCTATTCTGGTTCTACCATCAAAGGATCTTTAGAGCTACACTCTAGGAGACAAAACATCCAAACCTTCAGTTCTGGTTTGCTTTCTTTTAAGAAGGAATTCACAAAATTACTAGGCTTGAAATTTAACATCACCTAAAATATATGTTCTGTGAACACTCAGCATCCCATGAAAATAAAAATCCAGTACACTAAATGCAGGCAAGAGGAATGCTAATGAATTTTACCAAAGCTTTTTGAACTAATGAAAGCAGGAAAATACCTTTGAACAATTCAAGCTAGTGCATTAAAATAAATGACCACCTATAGACCATCACCTCATAGAATAATGCCACCACTGTTCCATGACCCACGGTGCCATGTGCCCAAACCTACAGGCATGTGCTAGAAGGCAAAATAACAAATAACTCACTTACCAATTTTCATATCAAATGTCCAGGCAGGTACAGCATCCCCCGACTTTACAGCAGTTGTGGGAAGAGGAAGGGTAACCTGAATGGGACCCTTTATGTTCACTTCTTTCCCAGCCACCAGAACATTTACACATATGGCAGTAAGAGGAGTTAATTCCATGCTTTTGAAACCTGAGGGCAAGAAATATCTTGTAATTCTCCTTTCACAGTTTATTTTAAAAGAAATACATGAAGAATTAAACTACTAAAGGCAAGTCCTCATCCACATCCAGCTACACAGTCAGCTGTTACCAACTTGGTGAAATAAAAATCAACATTACTTTTCTTCTGAGCTTTTAACAACTTATGATTAAAAGAAAACAGAGTCATTTCTATACCAATGCTATAAGAGAAACACATTTGCAACATCTGGGTTCTGTGCTGCCCATAGAACTAACCATGAGGCAAAACTTGGTTTGGGGTGGGGGAGGAAGGGTTTTTCCCCTCAGATGATCAGATTGCAAAGCCCCTAAACCGATGTTAAATACAGATCATACAAGAATTTTGGTACAATCACAATGTACATAACATTGAATTAAACTGAAAGCATATGGAACCCCTCCTGTAAGGAATTATTTCCTAATTTGGCAGCCAGAATTAACTGAGTAGTTAATCATGAGGCTTGTCAAAGCACTCAGAGGAAATGTTGCATTTACAAGGCAGCCTGGAAGTTTCCTTCCTTTGTTTTCCTTCACCAGTTTGCAAATGCTCCAGAATGCCCAGTTTGACAGGATGGTGAGAGAAGCTGAAACAGAATTACTAAGTAGCAGAATAATGTTAAATCTATGCAGGCTGTTAGAAGCTGGTTGTGAGAGAACTCCTGGCACATCAGATATCAATTAGCTTCCACCTGCCCTAAAAGGAAGCCTATTCCTTCAGGGGTATATGAATAATTTAAAGCACATGCCAGACAGACTGAAGGGAAAACTCAAAGAGGATAAACACTGCTTATTCTCCTATGCTTCTTTCCTTCTGCCTTCCATTTAAAGAGGTGAAACACAGATAAGAAAGATATTTTAAAATATCTTTGTCAAAATATCAGTATACATGCTGCCTTTAATGGAATGAAAATTAAAAAATAGGATATGATGACTTTATATAAGCCATGTGTTGCCCTCTCCCTGCACCACGATGAATTTAAGAGCCTCATGGCTTCAGATCCACTGGGAATAGAAAGAAAAGAACAAAAGAAAGATGTAACTGCACACAGTGCAACCTACCAGAGATTATTGTACCTATGCAAATTTAAAAACTATCTGATAGAATGACAAATACTAACAAAATCCAATGATATAAGAGCAGAGTTACAACTCATAAAAGCACTTGGTGCTTCTCCAGTGAAACACATGCACAGAAAACATATTCCAGCTGTGCTCTGTACACACAGGGACCACTTGGTCCCAGCCTGACTACCTGAGCCAAGAGGGGCTTCCATGCAATCTCTGTTCTGGGGGTAACCCCTAGAACCAATCACCCCAGTGAAAATGCAGGAACTCCACAGCTGAAGCTCATTGCTGCTGTTTCACTGATTTCTTTAGCTTCACCTACTCTACAGTCTGGCTGTAATTGCATTTTTAAAGTGTTAGTAAACCAGTTCCACAGTCTCATGAAATCCTGAGCATAAATACATATACATACATATAAATGTAAAAAGCAGGTTCTGAAGTTGTATTTCAGCGCAGCAAGATATGTTCTGTGAACATGTTCTGTTCACAGAGTAACACTGATTTACTGACCTGATGTGTTCATAGCTCACTCCTGGGCAACAAAGCTTTGTCATCTAATACAATGGAGCAGCTTCAGGCCCCCTTAAATTAAGCATATGTTTTTCTGAAACACTGTGCACTCATATGCATAATAGTATTTCTTGTTACGAATTCTCAACCATCATATTCACATACCTGATTTATTTAGAATAATTCCTGTTGTATAGAGAAAGCTGTCCACTTTCAAAAATTGCTCTGGCACTGTCAGATAGGCTGTAACATTTGCAATGTGATTTGTTGGAAGCTTCATTAAAGATTTTGGAAACTGGACACTCGGTTGAGATTTGGCATCTGTAAAAGAGTAGTATTTTGTCTTAGCCACAGTAAAACAGCCAAACAGTGTTTTTATTACTCTTCAGCAATCCACTTAGCACAACAACCTGTTTTCCCCAATTTTCTCCATGATTTCTCTATTTCCAGTCTAGCACTTGTCACAGCCCCTCGTACAGCTACATAATTAACAGAAAATCTGGCTTTAAGTAGATAGGTATTATATAAAATGATGTTTAATTTTTTTTCCACGTGGGTGCAGATGGCTATCACAAAGTGTTTAGTTACAGTCTGCATGCACAGAACTTACCAGACAGTTTTCCAGTAATTAAGACAGTATCTTCAAACAGCCATATATTAGCTTGACTTTGTGGGAATAATGAGAGCGTCACGGATGAGTAGACTGTGGAAAATGATAAAATCTGTTATTACACTGTGCAACCAAAAAAAATCCTCCAAGGCCTCCAAATCTAAAGATCTATTGAACAGAGCAGTTAATAAACCAGAGAGCATATGAAGACTAAATAAATTACTCCTGTTATCCAGAGCAGATATTTTAGTGTTTAGGCAGAAAGACCTCTGTTGAATGTTTGCTACTGTTTTATACCTTCTATGGATAAACAAGTGACTAGAAAGTCACTAGAAAGTGTCAAAAATCTGTTTTTAAAGAAAAAAATCATGTGGCTTTTCAGGATCATGCAGTAGTTAAACAAGAAAACCTGTGAGGAAATACTGCTGAAGCAGAGCTGTAACAGGTGATATCTGCTTAGAGGACAAAAAGCATTGGCATTCTAAGAATTACTCAGGATTTTTTTTTACTCAGGTCAACAGGATTTTTGTCAGGACACATTAACAGCTCTTTGCTAACTCTAGGCAAAAAAAAAATCTAAGAATTCACTGTGTGTCAAAACATAATCCACTTAGATTTTCAAAGGGCTATTTTCTGCTTTAGAGTAATCAGAATTTTGACAAGTTTAACAGACCGTTCACCCCTAGATCTGCATTGACAGGCACCATCTCCCTTGACTGACTTCTCTGAGTTGTGTTCAGCTGACAGCAACCACCCAGACATCTTAGGAGAGAAATTTAATTACTGCCAGAGAGAGTTTAATAATAGGACTGTAAGATGCTTACGTACTTGGCATCCTCGCAGTCTTCCAAGGCAAAGGTGTCAGCAGGTAGCCATCCTTGTATGAGACAATAGTTAAGCTTAATCCCTGCTTGTAGGGGACTTTTATCAACACTGCTCCATTGTTCCCAGTGAGAGTAGAATTTGTCAGGGTGTAGTTAACAAACACCTCGACCACCGCTTGGCGCAGGTACTGATGGCTGATGATGTCATTTACTTGAACTTTTAGGGTAAAAACAGATCCTGTTGACAAAAAGAAAAACAGGAGGTCACGGTGATACATCACAGCTAAGGACCATGGTTTTGTAAAGAAGTCCTGGAGCTCAGGTCTTTGCTGTTCATGCACTGCACAGTGGATCCTTGTTTCTGGCCAAAGGCAGGGGTAACCATGCAATTTATATCCCAGAGAAGGGGGAAACAAAAAA
Organism: Geospiza fortis; assembly: GCF_000277835.1. Taxonomy (NCBI): domain Eukaryota; kingdom Metazoa; phylum Chordata; class Aves; order Passeriformes; family Thraupidae; genus Geospiza; species Geospiza fortis. The sequence continues at coordinate 132,604 of NW_005054592.1, read as the reverse complement.
AACTTAAGATGAGGCACAAAGGTGTCAAAAAGTTTATCAAACTCAGCAAATATAATAACTAACCAGTTAAAAAAAAAACCACCAACATTTGAAACCAAATTACAAAGCAATCTTCCCCTTTTTGTTTAGGCTTGGAGAATGCATCTGTGACAAGGTGAGATTTACTGTGCTCTGCAATATCACACTGGTAATACAGATGGTCTTCTTATCCAACCCTTGGCTTGGGACACACATTTCAAGGTGCACCTTGAGTTTGTAAAGGCAGAGAACCTGATGTCTACAGTGAGACAACACATTTTCATTTACATGTGTAACATTATTATAAATGCATCCAGGCATTATTTTAAGCTACCATCTCCCACCAGACTTTTACTGGCTACTTTTCACCTTCCTACATTGCAACTTCTCAACAATATTTCTCTAATTAGAGGATCTGATAGTTCATACCATACCTACTGTCTTGCAGAGATCATAATTACAGTGACTAAAAAGTATGTTGAAAATAATCAATCCACTTGAACAACAGTCTCAAGGTGCTCTGAATCACAATTTCTCTCTCACCCTGATGGCAAATAAACTGTTAGGGAGTCTTTTCACAGTATGTGAAAAGGGACAGAATTCCACATGATTTCCAGAATAATTTGATTTTAGAAATTAAAATACCTAAAATATTACTATTAAAAATAGTTTCAGTAACAGATTTTCCAGTATTTTGGTTACAGATCTACTACTGTTCAATATCACTGCACTACTTTGTATCCTAACACTTTCCAATCCATTCATCATGAATATGTATTTCTATTTAGGTCAAATGTCAAGTTAAGTTATTTGACATGTATCTACCCAAAATCATACTTCAATTTCACTGTGTTATCCCCACTATAATTGAGATTGACATTGCACCAAGAGATTACTGCCACTGACCTTGACTGAAATGAATAGGTCTTGAGGAACCCAGTGCAATCCATCAAAAAAAACCCAGTATGTGGTGGAGATGCCCTCCAAGGTGGGCCTCTCTGAAATAAGTATTTATTTAAATAGGTTGTATGCATGGAGCATATTGTATATTCATGAAAAAAAATGACCCGCAAATAACAAAAGCTACATTGGCCTAATTTATGTTTACCACATACACAGCAAAAACTTACCAGCTATAAGTTGCTAGATTGATTTTCTGCAATGTTATACAAAAATCTACATCTCCTTTAGCAAATTGATACATATTTTCAGAAAAAAAAATTTTAAAAACCCAGTGGCATTCGAATGCATTTGACAAAATTAATCAAAAAATGCACAATAATCTTGGAACAATGTAATCTGTTTTTTTTCTTTCCCATATGTAAGATATTTCGGGAATAAAACTGCTTTAAATTGCTGTGCTAGAGGGGTTTTAAATCATGTGATAATGGGGGAAAAAATTATGCCATGTCAGCAAATTACAGGCTCCAAACAGCTCCTCCAGGCATTGATCCAGTTCCACAGATACCAGCATCATTCCAGTGGCTGCCAAAACTTGAAAAACAGGTCATTTGCCCCTGGCCAATGACTAGTTAAAAGGCTACAGAGGAGAGGAAACAGGCTGTGTACAATATTATTATCCAATAATCATTTGGAAGTCAGGAGTCCATCATGAAATGGTATTTAAAAGTAAGAAATACAGTGGTACAAAAGTCAAGCTCATGCCAGTAAGAAGGAACACCAGAAATGCCTGTTATAAACTGGTATTTTAACAGCTGGAGTCAACTTAGGAAAAAAGAGCCTAGTTTTAACAGCTGAAATCAGTCATAAAAAATTAAAACCTAAAATGTACTTAGAAAGATACATTCTTTCAATCATTTCATACTTTTAATGAGTATTTTCAATT
>NW_005054592.1:122703-130718 GCF_000277835.1 Geospiza fortis | reverse complement strand
CTGCTGACAGAAAGCCTAAAAAGAAAACACAGGAGAGAGGGCAAATGCCACAGCCCTCCTGCAGCTGTTGGTAAATTCAGAGGTTGTTCTGTGTGCAAAACTATTTCTTCCTCTCATCTCCTTCAGTTACAGCCAGATTAAACCCCAATTCCTTAGAATTTCTTAGAATCTTGGGGTTCCAAAAAAAAAGAAAAGAAAAAAAAAAAGCTGTAAAACTGTAGAAAGCTGTACTGTTTTTTCACTCTCTGATGGTGAGCTGAAGAATATCATTGCCTGTTTTTGGCCATGCTGAACTTTGATTACTTCTTTCTCCCATGGGCATAGAAATTGCCACAGCATTTCCCCAAAGTGATGCTCTGCCTGGAGGGGCATTGAGGAGATGCAGACATCAGGCTGGAAATGCAGATTGAAATCCCAGGGACGGAAATCCTGGGGGTTGCTGAGACAAAGCTCTCCAGTGGCAGCTCTGAAGAGTCCCCAGCTATGTGAGTGTCACACACAGCAGTGCTCACTTTGTGCCCCTGAGCATCCAGACACAGATTAGAGGTGACCCAACCCCTGCTCTCGGTGCCTTTGGCCTTTTCTTTTGTGCTACCAAAGGATCTCCCTGACAAGAGGGAGTTGTGTCCTGCCTGCACTTGGATTTGCAAATATCAACTCTGCCAACAAGTCACTTTAAACTCCCACACAATGGTCTGGGAGACACTTTTTAATAAAAAGAATTATTCTTTGCACTCCTGAAGAGTAACAGCACAGGAGACATGAGGACACCTCACTGTGCCTCTACCCAAATGCTTGTGAAATGATAACATGTGAAAAAAAGCCAGGATCCAACAGTAACGATTTTCCACTCACAAAGCCACATTCAGCACAGTTTTTCAGGCCAGTTGTTGCAGCCCAGTGAAAAGCAGGACATTCCCAGGGCTCAGAGCTCAGACTTTGTGTGCAGTTCTGGTCCTACAGCACTGATCATTGCTTTCCAACCTTCACATCCCCTGGCCAGCTCCCTCCTCACAAACCCCACATCCATTTAATGTGCAAATTTATCACAAATTTAATGGCTTTCAGTTATTAACAATGTCACAGTAACATCCAAGACACCTAATTGGCAAAGAAAATACTGCTTTTCTTTTTGTAAATACCTTAATTTACAAGCCTTGAACAACAATTTTAAGTCTCCACTCTGATGGAAACTGCAGTAGGATATTTTAATCACATATAAATATATAAAAGAAGACTCAACCCCTTTCCTTTCATATAGGATTCAACCCCTTTATGTATCCTTTCAGTATATACAAAATACACTGAAAAACCAGTTCACATAAAAATAATGAACACTTGGCTAGCTTTTTAACAAAACCAAAGCTGAAAACTTAAACAACGGATGAACCTTGTGCTTTTTTCTGGTCACTGACATGTGCCAACCACAAGTGGGTCAGCTGTATCTCAGTATTAAACAGATTTGACAGAACTCCTACAATTAGAAGAAAGAACTCAGTCCTTGCTAATTTGATTTGTGCTGCCTCAGAGGAAGGGATTCTTCTCTTGGCAGGTCCACTGGAAATGCCAGCTCCTACAGCATTAAAATGTTTCTGATAAACCTTCATACAAATGCAGCAGTTATTCAGACAGAGAGAAAAAAAGGCCTTCTACCACATTGAGCTGCTTCAGTCCTGGTCAGTAAAACTGATTTTACTGAATTTACACCTGATTTCTTTGAGAAGAAATAGCTAATGCCTGGAATTTGGCTTCATATCACTGTCCTAACTCAGAAATCCTATCACAGAATTAAGCCAAAGAACTGCTTGGAATTGCAAGCTGGGTACAAATGTAACACTGCAAAAAAAAAAAAAAAAATCTTAATTATGGTCCATGTAATTTGTTCTTAATTCTGCAGACAAGCATGTCATGTGGTTACCATTTATGTGAGATTTAATTACCATGGTCAAGGCCAGAGCCCTCACAGGCACCAATATGTTCCAAACTCCACATAACTGAGGTATGGGGGTGAAAACACACACACAGGCCACTGCCCAGGGGGGATTCCTACACATTCTGCCAGGTCTAAGCCCTTTTTTTCCTCTATTACCCTTTTTTTCCCTCTATTAATCACCAAGTTCCTACAGCCACAGAGGTTCTGCACCTGGAAGGAGGCAGCTACTCTTCTCAAACTCACAGACAGCTACCCAGATAACAATTATCTTATGGCATGAAAAGTAATTATAATCAAGTTATTCCTTAGTTCCTTCCTTCAGAGGGGACTCCTCTCACCCTTGCCCAGAGGTATTTAAACCCATGGCAAAAAATATGAGCTGATGTGAGCTCTGTGGCTCCCTCCTAACCAGGCAGAGAAATCCCAGGCTGTGCCATTTCCTTGGTCTTAGCTGACTGAGCAACCCCTTTTCCATCTTTTACATCCATAGCACACCATATTTTTTGGCTTAGCACAATTAGGGATAAGAAAGGTGCACTGATCTGTAAAGGAACAATGTGTAATAAGAACAAAGGGGTTTACTACACATCCAATATTGCAGTGGGCATTGCCATGGGGGGTGGAAATCAATGAACACACAATCTAGACTGCCAACACACATCTGGCTTCAGTAAAAAAAGGTCATGCCAAAGCCATCCTCCTGCCCACAAATACCAATTGCTACTTCTTAAAATTCCCTTAAAACTAGTAAACTACTTTCCTTAAAACTACTAAACTACTTCCCTTACAATGGCTAAAAGTAATAGCAGTGAGAAGCTACAAAAGATAGGGGAAAAAGATGGGGGGGAAAGGGGAAAAATATGAGAAAATAAAAAAAGGGGGGGGGAATAGGGAAAAAAAAACAATGGGGGAAAAATAAAGGTGGGGAAAAATAAAGGTGGGGGAAAAAGAAAGAAGATGACTGGGAAAAAAGAAAGAAAGATGGTGGGGAAAAAAGAAAGAAAGATGGTGGGGAGAAAAGAAAGAAAGATGGTGGGCAAAAAAGAACGAAAGATGATGGGGAAAGTAGAAGCCCTCTTCAGTTCATGAAAAATCCATGTAGATGAGGGGCAGTTGTGCAGCCCCTGAGGGCTGGGGGTGACAGTGCAGGGCCAAGCCCCCTCCCCACAGGCACCATCCATCTGTGGGTGCCTTTGTCCTGGAGTCACTGGCACAGGACTGAGCTTGCTGCCTTGCACAGTGCATGGAAATGACATAATAGGTGACCCCTAAACTCCCATAACTATTTTATGGGTGCCTTGTGAGAGTTATTGTCAGGCTGGGGTGAGCTCTCTGCCTGGTTTTCAATTATGCCTCTCCTAGCTATCAAATAAGCTGCAAATCTAATTAATAACCACTCCAGCCAAATGTGGGCTTCATTTGTGTGCTATCAGGGCTCTTTTATCCCGTCATACTCCATGCAGTAATTTATAGACCCTAGTACAAATGGGCATGTACATGTATAAAGATCCTTCTAACTCTGCACAAATCATTCTATCTGTTCCAAATTGGTATCAGAAGATCTCATTTAGAAACTAATTACGTGATTCTTTAGAAGGATGTTTTATGTGCTGCTCCTCTGATTTAAGACAGGAGCGGAAAATAAATAGCAGAACATTATTTGTCCTCCCTAAAATGGAACACTGCTAAAATCAAAAATACATTGCAAGTGTTTTGGCCTGTGGAATTTTCACTTTGTCTTTATTAATTAGTTGTAAGTACAATCTGCATATTTCATTTTCTACAACTTATGACTGAACTGAGAAGCAAAGAAGCTCACTTCTACAACTTATGACTGAACTGAGAAGTAAAGAGAGAAGCTGTTCACAAAAGGTCTGAGAAAATTCAGCAAATATCTAACCAGATGTAAAAATCAGGAAAAGAGAACCTTAGATTTAGATTAAAACAACACATGGTTAGGACAACAAATATAATTATTCCACCTGGCTGCAAAAAGAAAATACTTGTATGTTGACAACTACTGACAGGCTCACTCTGCACTTAGCAGGAGGTTCAGTTTGCACCACCCCTCTCCAGAATCACTCTGGCAGTTAAAACTTTCCAGCCAGGGACTCAACACTAACCCCAAAGTGATGGGTGAAGAACAGGGCTACATAAAGGCAGACACAGACTGCAACAATTGCTAAAAATTGCCTTATTTAGGTTGATCTTTAAGCAAAATGGCAGCATTATGGCTCTAATTTTAAAGCAAGTAGAGGCTGCTCCTTGAAATGCCCTTTGGAGAAAAGATATTGATGTTTAACTGCTTTTAAACAATACAGATACCATAAAAGATATTTTTAAACAAAGTGAAGCACAGAGGTGATCAGCATTTGCTGCATTTGAATATGAACAGCCAATCCACATTATCTGTACAGCACAGTTCTGTAGCTCTGCACTCCCTTAAAATACTTTAATGCAAAATCAAACTCTAGGATGTATATTTAAGAGAAGCTTTGGCAAACATCTTTGCAGGGACACACAGCACATTGCCAATTTCCAAGGACAAAGCAGCAAAACAGGGTCTGGGAAAGTAGGACACCACAGTATTCCCACTGCCCTATTTCTGGTCAACCAATTTCCACAGAAGGCATCTACAAAATCTCAATTACGAGGGAGCAAAAGGTGGATCCTGGGGGGAATAGGCAGTCCCTTTTACACAGAGAAAGGCTGTTACAGTAATTTTTATTGTAGGAGGCAGTTTAACCCAATCTTGTCAGATCTAGCTGCCTCCACCAAGCTCTTGCTTCACAGTCAAGAAAAAGTGTAACAGATTAGAAATTAAAAAAAAAGAAAAAAGAAATTTAGCACACTGTTGGCTAAGCTTTGCCACACATCAGGCTACTCAAGTGAGCTTCTGCTGGAAAAAAAAGCCAATTATATTCTAACTCTGAGAGTTTTTTGAACAAATTCTGTTATATTTGCTTCAAATAATGCTTTATTTCAGATACAGAGAAACATTTCCTTATTTGACCTTATTTCTCTGATGAGAATATCACAGCATAGCTGTGATAGGCATGTGCAGACCACAGTGCCAGAATTGTCAGGCATCTGTATATGGGTTAGGAGGAAATGGAAATTATTTACTAGAAGCTCATTCATGTCAATGCATGCATCATTTCAGCACACAACTGCAGTATTCAGGTGGCCCTTCCTCCCACCTTATTGGGAAAATTAAAAACAGAGCATAGGAACACCTTTCACACACTGTTCTGACTCCTCAGTGCCACACCAAGAAGGGGCTGCATCTCCTGAAACAACTGGATGCTTTTGCTCTTGAGAGCTGAACAAAACAATGCAGGCAGAGATGTAAACCCAACAGCCTGCTGTCATCTCAAACAGAAATACACCTGCTTTCTGCTCTTTGTGCTCTGAAAAATCCCTTTCCCACCTCCTGTTTCCCCTTGCCTTTGATCATGTCCTCCTTCCTTTGCAGAGCTCAGCTCAGTCTCCTTCCTCCACAATTCAATCCATCCTGGAGCCATCTCTGTGATGAGGAGTCCCTGTAATATTTTAGCCAGTGAGATCACTGGTTATGAGAAAAGACTTTTCTAAAGATGAGGTTTTCTGCAAGCAAAAGAGTGGTGAATTTATTACATGAAATTAAATGCATTGAATCAAACCCATCAGGGTGAGCACTTGAAAGGGACACTTCTAATCTAGCAGACTGAAAAACTGCCAGGGATTTGCCTCTGGGAAATTAGCATGATCCAGAGAAAACTTCAAGGTTCTAAGTTAATTAGTAGGTGTAAGACTAGCTATTTATTTAGTTCAAAACAGACCCCAAATGCAGCTTCATATGATAATAAAACTATATCAGACAGTATAAAGCAGCTGACTGCCTACTAACACACTGGAGCAAGTGTTATATATTTTAGAGAAAAGAACAAAGCCTTTTCCCCTTCTTAAAGGGATTTTGATGGGAAACAAAAGTAAATAAACAAAGAAAAAAACCCAACACACCAGTGAAACAGAATGTTTATCTGAGTCATACCTTGTCCATTTTTTCCCAGCAAAAGTATTCACAGACATGGCACCACTTTTACATGGAATTACCACTGCATTTTACTGATGTTTTCACAAAAAAGTTGTTGGATGCATTTATTTACTGACAACGATTTTGTTTCACTTCAGCAGAATAATTTTTTTTCACTTTAACAGAACTATTTTCCTTTTATATTCAGGGGTTTATATTTTGTACAGGGTTGCGTGCATACGTAAATACGAACCTTAAGCAAACAAAAAGAGGAAAAGGAGGTTTGCTTTTTGAAGAGAGAGGTAAAGAAAACTGCAAAATATTCTTACTGGAAAGCTTGTCCTTGAATACTTGTTGAAAAATATTAATTTCTGCCTCATTAGTACCTAGGCACCGAAAGGATTTCCAAAGTAGCCAATAAGCATTAGGTCAGGGTAAACCAATAAACTGCTCTCCCTACAACTTTTGCTATCAGTTCCTCCAAATTCAGAAGCAACTGAAAGGCAAGATGAAATTTAGTTAGGACTAAATATGGCCAATATTCAACTCTGGCAACTCTTGAACTGCCATATTTTGATGTGATATTTGCCCAGTATAATGATGTCTGTACTTCCCAACAGACATTAAATTCCCATCCATCTCATTCCATGACACCCTTGTGCAGGTACTGATTGCAGCACTACCTTCAGTTCACACTAAAAAAAAAAAAGACAAAAAACATTTTAAAAAATGCAGACTTTTAATGCTTGCAATTATTTTAATGGATTTGGATTACTTTATAATCTGGATGGCCTCAGTTTTCAAAATCTGTGTGATTGCATAGGCATATATAGCTTTTTCAATTTGAAGATCTGCTGTATATATGAGGACTGATCTGATGACTTATTTGAATAAATAAACAAAAATAGCCATTTTCTACAACCATATGTGTTCTGCCTTTATAAGTGGTTACACTTCCACCCAAGGTCTCAGACCAGATGCAGAAAAAGCTGCATAAGCACAATAATCATTCCACAAATGTTGACGGGAACCAAATATGGATGAAATTAAGGTCCTGCCAAATCAATAAAATAAGCCAGATGATCATAGGCAGCATCCCTGATGATTACTGCTGCATAATCAATGAACACATTCCTGGAAGGACCCTGCTTGTAAGAAGTGCAGCAGAAAGCCAGCAGGCTAATCCATAAAGCTGCTAACCATTCACTCTCCTCCCATCCAGTGGGAACACACCCCCAAGCACTTTGAAGTGCTCCTGGTCAGAAATAGAAAATAGAAGGAAAATTCCCCTTGATATATTTTTATGGGCTACCTAAGCAAGAGCCATGAAATTCAGACAGCAAAGCAGCCATGAAGGTTAGATGGGATTTTTTTCTTCCCTCTGTATTCCTTCAACACTGCATGGCATTTATGTCATTTAAAACATTCACTGGGATAATTTTAAGTGCACAGCATGTACTGCTGCAAGGTACTCATTTGGTGAGGAGTTGCAAGATGTTTTTCTCACCATTTGTGCCTCCTTCACAAATTAAAATCAGACTGTGTCACCACCTGAGCCAGAACATGGGAACTTACAGGACACAATAAACCTATGAGAATTAAAATTACCATAGCAACTCTGCATTTTGATTTGCTGCTATTTTGTTGAATCAGCCAGCCTGGCTCTCAGAGCTGTGGTTACTATGGAAGACTGAAGCAGAAATTCACCTTCCTGGGGCAAGGGAGACAGACAGCAGACAAGATGAAATGCTGCAGTCTGCACAGCTTCACTTATTTAGGAGTCATTTATTCTAAATATCATCTTCTGTAATTTGATATAAGTGAGATAAATTATTAATATTACAAGAATAAAATCTTAAATAAAATTTACCTTTCAAATTGAGATAAATTTGCAAGTGAAAGTGATTGAAATGAGCAAGCAAATACTGGAAAGAGCTCCCAAAACCTACAAAATAAAACAGCTTTGCCCAGGCATTTCAGAGGCCTTTATAAGGTTATTTTTTTTCATATCAGTTTACTCACTGGCTAATATTAAACCTGTAATGCTGCTCTTTCTTTTTTTTTTTT
>NW_005054592.1:111531-122642 GCF_000277835.1 Geospiza fortis | reverse complement strand
GTTTTTTTAAAAATATGGGGGGGGGGGGGGAAGTACAAAGGGGAATATTATAAAATCTTCTTAATACTCTATTTTAAATATGGGGTTTTTATATAAATCCCACAATACATTATACATCTTCAAGAAAAATGGGCAAGTGTCTGTTAGAGGGTGAGCACACAATGTGGATTTCCCACTGATGAACTTCACAATTAAACCTTCAGCATTTACACAGCAAAAATAAATCTGTGAGCAGCAGCATCTTAATAAATTGTGACCATTTCTTATAGAGAATTTCTAATGATTTGTCAAACCTACCCTCTAACAGTCAATATACTTGGACAGAAAGAATAGTCCAGTACACTTGCAACATGAATATTTTTTTTTTAATCCTAATGGGTCAGGTAAAGGATTTGTCTTGAGGAATTCCTAGTGGTGGCTTGTGAGTGGAATTGGCAGAAAAAAAACCCTGTACAATTTTAAACATACCCTCAATTTGACAGAAGGAAGAAAAAAAAATCACAGGAAAACAAAGCAGCACCTGTTCAAACATGGCATTTAATGCTGTGAAACCCTAGGACAGACATGCATCCACAGACTCTGTAGCATAACACAGCCCACAAACCAGAAATTCAAACATCAGTGCACATTATTCACTAATTGCAAAGGACAACCACTGTTGCATTCAGAGATATTTTTCAATAACAACCTGCTCACTACCCTTGTCTGAGAATACTTTGCTTCCCCTAAAGCTGTAAAATCTCATACCACTCCTTCAAGAAAGATATTTCTAATGCTGCTGCAATGTCTGTCTTTCACCTGCAGGAGAAGATCCTCTAATCCCTTGGAAGAAGGCCAGTGTATAAAGACATATATGGAGAAAATAGAATTTAAAGTTTGCAGGACAACATTCCCTAAGGGTAGCTCTGTACACGTGGAATGGGGATTTTTTATTGCAAGAGTTAGGAAATCCATATTGCAGCAACAAAGCAAGAGCACCCAACAAGCTACAGTCTCTTTTATATAGAAATTTTCATTAAAGTTGAGTTTCATAACGTGAATGATGAAAAAACACAAAACAAAGAATACAGAGCACCGGGTATTAGAAAAATGACTGCAGATCCCTACTCATTTTAAATAAGTATTACTGCTGAGAGCTTAAAAAGGTTTAAAAAAAGAGAAAGTTCTGTCACATCAGGTCACAGGCCAGAGGAAAACAATGGCAGCAGGACTGCAGCACAAGAGCAGAGCTGCTCAGGGCCAAGGGTGCCGTGCAGGAGAGTGGCAGAGCTGGGAGCACTCGTGACTCGGGCACTGCTGCTCGGAGCCATCACTGCCTGCCTGCAGCTCATCCCCACATCAGGTGCCCCAGAGCCAGCTGAAGGCCCCAGCTGTGCTCTCTCCTGCACAAACACAAGTTCTCCCTTCCCAGCAGGTGCCCCAGTTCCTGTAGGGAGCAATGGGAAAACGACTTAGCACCATGGAAACCTTTCCAGGAGGATGGAAATGGTTTTGTTGACACCCAGGCTAAGAACGGGGCAGTAAGCAATTTCTTTTTTCCCCCCCAATCTTTTCCTCAAGATTCATTCAGCACCTCTGAGATTGTGCCAGCTGGACTGGCAGGAAACAAATCCACTTAAGTATCTCTGGGACAATCTGTGCCATGGAGCACTGAAGAATCCAGCAGACAGACTTGTCAAGGGACAGGTTTTCTCCACTGTGCTAAAGAAAAAATGCCCAAAAAACCCACAAGAGAGGGGAGAAGGAAGCTGGCAACTAATTAAGAGGCAAACAGCCATGACAGATTCTTTTGCCCAGCACTGCACCCAAACTATGCAGGGTCTCACAAATGTTTCACTGGGTCTCATGCTGAATTTAATTAGAGGATTTTCTCAACCTCAGTGGTCTGTAATCCAAAGAAACTCTCTACTGCAGCCCAGTGAGAGTAAGTTTTCTCCTTTGCTCCCAGAAACAATGGAATAAGCTTCTGTGATATTTATCACAAGCCATAATTCATGTTATTAACAGTTTTTATTGTTCTAAACACACAATCTACCAAAATCCTGCATTTACCCAACATAAAACTACTAATTTCTCCTGTTCAGTCACTTAATGAAATGCTTCAAAACAGAGGACAATTATTTTCCACAATTGCATGAAAAAGCTTTTCTTAATTCCATTAGAGCCTATAATAGGTGGAGAGGGCAAGCACATCCTTCTTCACCCCAGCAAAACAGACAATATTTTCAAATATCTTGACATCATTGACCTTCTCTCCAGTGTAGCTCAGATTAGCACATAGAAATTCCCAACCAGATTTGCTACCTCAGAGAAAATGACTTCCCTGAGAATGTTCCAACCAGTTTCATTTGGGAGCCTTGCTCATGCAGAGTCATTAATAATAAACAGATTTGGTGTTTTGCCAAGATTCATAACCAGCATCCATTTCAGCAGACTGAGCCAACTGCATGCATCATATTTATGAAACAGCCCCAAATCTGCAGCAGAGGGTGTAACTCCACCTTGTCCCAGTTTTAGCACTGGGGGAAGGCACATGAAGGACATGAGCCTCGGTTAACCTTGCACAGGGAAGGTTTGGGGGGCCCTAAACAAGAGCCTTCCCTCTCCCAGGCATGTATCAGAGATAAAGATGAGATGCATGGCAGGGCAACAGTCCCCAGCTGCAGGCAAGGATCTGACTGGACAAGGGATTTGCTGCTCTCTCTAAGGACAAACAGCCATGGGAATAGGTTGTCCAGAGAGGTTCCCCAATTCTGCAGCCTTCCATGGCCTGACAGGAAAGAGCTCCCAGGTGTGAGTTCAGTGCCAGCCCTGCTTTAAAATGCCCCTGATGGCTCCTCCAGCCTAAACACCCACCCAGATCCTCAGTTACTCTCAAAGCATAGAAAATAAAACCAACCAGTATCACCTTCATCTATTTCAGCTGCTAATTTTAATACATTTAGCAAATCTGTCTGCAAGTTTTACCTGGAGTACACCATCCTATGATAATTTGGGGCTCACAACTGGATGCAAATTCCTTGCTTCATCATGGAAAATGGGGTGAAAAGATAAAGTATATCTTGCATGGCCTTACTCAATAACTCTTGCAGTAAGTGAAAACAGTAATACCAATGATTCTGAAAGTAAAATCAGCTTCAGTAGTGAAAAGCTTGCTCAGACCTGAAACTAAACTAACCTACAACACAAACCTTGAAAGCTACATGCACACACCAGTGGGAAAATTCAAGCATTAAATACAGGTAAAAGATTAATGAGAAATAAAGAAAGTAAAAGTATGTGAGATACAAGAAAACATTTCAGAAGAGGCAGAGGTACTATTAAGGTTCACACTGAAGCAAACAAACAAAACCCACCTGAATTCAGCTCTTTCCTCCACAATAAGCTGCACCACAATGAGTCAGTGCTCTGCCTGATCTGCCTACAGCCACACTGTGTTTAGTAAAAGCACCCAAGCCAACATTAAGAGGCACAGGCTGGAGCCCTCACCCACCCCACAACACTGCACAGACCCCAGAGCACTTTTGGGGTGCAGTGCTCACATCAATAAAATCTCCACACCACAGCCTGCTGGGGACATGTTGAAGCAGCTCTGAGATTCTCTCTGTTCTCCTGTTTCATGAGCTCCTCATGCACATGGCTCAGTGCATGCCTCACACCCATACCTACAAGCACTGCATCGTGTTCAACACACACAAAAAGCCCCCAACATCCCCCCCACAGCTGGCATGCAGCTTAACTTGTACAGCTGCCAGTGGTTCAGGTAAGGCCCACACCAAAACCAGCACATTTTTCAAAATGGGGCAAGGAAAAATCACAAGGTAGAGGGACAAAACTGGTTTTTGCTCTCCAACCCACCACAAGGCGCAATTTATTTCATGTAATCTCAAGGAGAGGCCACCTCTTGCCTCTTCCCTTGGCAGAACTGCAGTTTCTTATATACCTGGCACTGTCAACAGTAAATGCAGAGTGCTGGAGAGAGGGTTGTGTGGAAGTCCAGCAGGAGGAACTGACCCTACAACTGCCTCATTTCCACATTGTGACAATTGTGCCCTGAAGCCTGACTGCTTTCAGACAGCAGAGACTCTCTTTGAGTCCACAGGATAAAGCATAAACAGGGAAGAGAAAGAAGGACAAGAAATTGAGGGGAAAGAAGAAGGGTCCATGCCTGCCCTTAGTGAGACTTAGGGGAATTGTGCACACACAGACAGGCAAGAACACCACTGCCAGGCCTGTCCACCCCAGCAGGGCACACAGCTGGCTGCCAGGAGCTGCATCAGGCACAGCCACACATCAGCAGGGTGATGCCATGCAAGTGCCACGAGCTGCAGACCTGTCACTGCAGTGTTTACAAGAATGCACAACGTGCTTACAGCCAGGGTCCCTTGGAAAGTTAGGGCAGCTGGTCCAGCTGAGACTGGGGGAGACTTTATCCACATCCTCTACACACAGCTCACAGCTGCTTGTGAAGCTCACAGCACGTGGTTTTGTGCTGGCCAGAAGTGCTGGTGGCACACAAAGCCGTGCACTCCGGCTGAGGAGCTGTGCTAAGGCAGGTGGGGCTTTGGAGGGTTCTCCACTCATAGCACGGGTCTAGAGCAAGAACCTGCTCACACTACAGTCCATCAGTGCTCTCCTGTATGGAAGATCTAAGAGTCATCCCTTCCTGACCTAAATCCCCCCAGATTCCAGGGCAGCAAGCTGCCCAAAGGTTGCCCTCTGTAGCCTGGTGTACATGTGAAAGGGACAAGTGCTCTGTGCTGTAGGCTCAGATTTTGGAAGGACTGCCCTTTCCCTTTCCCAGGAACCCAGCTCTGCTGCAGGGATCTGGAATGCCTCTCCCAGCTGAGCACACCCTGAGTGAAACCTGCCCTACTAAACACCAGGCTTAGGGAGCTCTGCACGATGAACCCATTCTCTTCAACTTTTCCAACCCCAAATTCCCTAGCACAGCTTCTCCCAGCACATACCCTTCCCTAGTGCTGGCTGTAAAGCTGGGCACACTCACATCCTCCCCTCAGACCTGTGCCAGCAGGAAAAGTGTTCTCAAAGCTCGTGTTTTCTGCCACAAGCAGCGCCAGAGAAGCAAGGCAGGAAATGCAGCAGCTGCTTTGCAGCCTGCTGAATGCAGCTCCTTGCAGCCATGTGTGGAAGGTGGCAGTTCATGCAGGAGCTGTGCTGGAACAGCCCTGGCAAGGCCAGGACTAGGCAGGAGGAACCAGACCTGATGGTTTCAACACCCCTGGTGAGCCAGGATTAAGCAGGAGGAGCCAGACCTGGTGGTTTCAGCCTGCTGGACACAGGAGAGTTATTTGACAATAAAATAACTCTGATGGTTCAGGGGAAATGGTTGATCACAGAACCTGGGTGCTCCTGCAGCACCCCAGATGTAAAACCCGTGAATTAGGAATGAAACAGGCTCAGGAGTAATGAAGAGGACACATTTGCTCTGTCACATTGTGCCTCTAGTCCCCACTCATTACAGATGGATACAGTGATGTAAAAATATGCAACTTTCAAGACAACAAAGTAACCTGTGCTGTTTTGCAAAGTTTGACACACCAAGAATCGAGTTTATTTTGAATAAACTTTCCTCTCAGATCTTTGCCTGTGCCTTCAAAGACTTCATCTACTGAGCTAGTTCACAGAGAAAGCTTGCTACAGATCCCCAGTGACCCAGATAGCAGCTGCATTCCAAATTCTCAGCCTGACAGGAATTCTGTGCATGTTTTTACATAGCAATTGCCCTTTGATGGTGCACTTTCTGCCAACAGATTGACAAGAAGCAAACTTTAGCAAAACAAACAAGAGCTGCAAAAACTACCACCTTGCAATAGGCACCTTCCTGCCATCATTAATCCCTTGTTTCCTGCCATTTCTGACCCTGTATCCAAGGGCCCTGATTCCATGAATGCTAAAAGACACTGTCTCTCTCAACAATTCTCAAAAAGACATTGTCTCTCTCAGTTCTCTACAATGAAAGCTGCTATCAAGGCAAGTTTCCTGAAATCAAGCTTTCTGAGGCATAGAGCATGATGCTGTATAATGTATTACAGGGTTCAGTGAAAGCAAGCTCAGGAGAGATGTCTCACTCCTCAGAGCTCCTCAGTACCCCTGTGTTTATGCAGATTCTTTTCCTTAAAAAAAAACCCAAAAAAATCTAGTACATATTTTTTTCATATGCGCTTCACCATGAAAAACCCCAAATCCCTCTTTTTCTTGTGTTAGCAACTGAGTGACCTACATCCTGGAGCACGTGCATCTATGAATATTTCTTTTTCCTTATTCATTCCCATTTCCAGCTGCAGATGCTTTCTTTATCCCCTCTCAGTGTCCTAATGCCCTCCCTGATGTTTTGTTTAATTACCAAGTCCTAGAACAGCCCAGAAAGCTCAGACACTTAAGAACATCATCTCCAACAAATCAGGACATGTCCAAGTCTTGCATTCTGTCTCACCTGGCTGAGAAGCCATCATTGAAAATACCAGAGGCTGGGAATTCCTGAGAAAAATGAACAGCAGATTGAAGGCCATTTTCTGATTTCTATAAGTGGAGTTATCTTAAATCACTAAACCATTTGGCTGGGTGTGCATGTAACACTTCTAACTTGAAAATAAAACTTTTCCCTGACACCAGCTACGTTCCAGCATCCACAGGATAAGAGGGTTGTGTTGCTGCTTGTATAAAACAAAAATAATGCCAGCTCTGATCAGAAGCCTCTATTCAGACAGCCCTGGCTCCTTGAGCAGGAACTGTATCCCACATAACTGCTGAGCCATGAAAATGACTGAATTTCCTTCCTTACTGGAATGCTGAAGAAACTCCCACACAGCTTTTAATTCCTCTCTCATTTTCCTGTGGTATCTGACTGCCACAAAAGCTCTAAAACAAAACTGGATTTATTGCTGCCCTACTAATCCCCAATCCAGTGACTTTGGGGACAGCAAACCATACAGATTATTCCATCAAGTGACAAAGAAGACAGTCACACCACACCATGGGGTTAAGTGCATTATTATGTGTTATTGCTCAAATTCAAACCCAGACAAACCTAACAGGATATCAGAACCAAATGCTCCTCTAAATACCCAAGTATTAGTATCAGCTACACACCAATATACAAGTCATTAGGAAAAATATTCTACAGCAAGAAACACGGAACGCCAGGATTAAAAAAGCAGTAAGTCACACAAACATGTTGTTTTGGAGAAACGTTTCTCCTTTGTTGTCTCAAATAAAAAGGAAGCATGAGAAAGTTTCCTCCTACTGGAATGATCAGGAAGAACAAGACAACACAGAAAAGAGTTTAGAAAACTCTGAGCCAGAAATTACTTGTCTACAGCACAGGTTCACATCAGGCAGCCACTGATCACCACATGCAGGCAGACAGTGCTGAGACATGGGCTCAGAACCAAATTCCACAGGCAGCATCCAGGCAGTGCATTTGTCTCCAGCAGGTAAAAAAAAATCATCTCTCATTTTCTTCTGGGTTTGTCAACAATCACATATTTATCTCATCTGTCTCCACAAACAGGGGTTTAAGAAATTAAGAAATAAATACACAGAGCAATTCCAAATCCCCCCTCTCCTTTGTTCAGCACCGCTGCTAGCTGCTACAGAATTTCACCCCACAGAACCAAGTTAATCTCCCCATTGCATGCAAAGCCATCTGCTTAAAAAAAAAAAAAACAACAACAAAACAAAACAAAAACCCACAACCACCCAACCAAAATAAACTCCTTTCCCCCTGAATTCTGGACCAAGAGGCAGATTGGGCATGGTCTATAACAAATAACAGGTCAAGGTTTTTCTTGTCCATGTTGGGATAACAAAAGGTACAAGGACTACCCACACTTGGAAAAAAAAAAAAAACAACCCTATTTTAAAACATTGTTCAAGTCTAATTTAATGTCTCAACATGGTAAAAAAACCTCCAAGATGAAGATGCTGTATGCCACCCTGTGTAAAATGTCACTTGCCACTGACACAGCTGCTTTTTCTGCAGCTGCTCATTCAGTGCCTGTCAGACCTGCCCCAGAGCTGATACAGATAACTATCACTTATTCAATTAGTGGTCTCTGCTCTATTTATAGAGCAATATCTGCATTAGAAAGGGAATAATAATGCCCCACATCAGGATAGCCCAAGCCTCATGAACATTAAAGCATGTAACCCTCAGCTCCTGTGAAGAATGCACCTCAAAAAAGATAAAGAAAAGGGAACATGGAAAACAAAACCAGATTGGCCTGGATCAGAGCCAGGACTATAATTCACTGAATTCTGTGCTCAAGCCTGCTGACCTCAATGATGAATATCTGAAGCTCCCAGAGGCTTCTCTTCAATTGCTCCTGCACACCAGAGCCTGGATTTCCAAACTGCCACAAGGAAAATGCAAAAAATCACTAAGAATAAGGAAGAGCCAAGGCAGGTTCTCTACTCCAGCAATCACCACCCTAACCAAAGAGACCTGTTTCTCTCACTCTGCAAGTTTTTAAATTTTCTTCTTTAATTTGGAAGCATGCCTGCATCTGTGAGATGAGACAAGTCAGAATAACTCCATGGACTGGGTCCCTCTCGGATGTGCTCTCTGCCTTGTTACAGAATTTACTTATTTCCCTTGGCAGTGGCAAGCTGGCTGTTGTTTTTAGGGGACAAGAAAGAGATGAACAAAAAACCCTCCTCACTCATGATGTGCCTACCTTCTCCCTGCTGCACCTCCCTGTCAGCACAGAGTGTGCACCCCAGACTCTGCACACAGCTGTGCTGACTTCAGCATCCCTCCTCAGCCAGCACAGCAATCCCAGCGGCAGGAGCCGCTTAATCTGGGAGGGAATTGATCTGTAAAACGCTGTAATGAGCTTCGACAGAACAGGGCCATCGATAGGGGACACACGTCAAAGGGCAGCAGGCTGAGAGCTCCAGCCCTGCCCTGTGCCCTGCCGGCCAGGCAGGATCAGCCTCCTCTGCTGGGCAGCTCTGGGGTCCCCATCACCCTGCACAACCCCAAATTCAGGCAGGCTCCTCCTCACTCTGGGGTCACCATCACCCTGCCCAAACCCAAATTCAAGCAGGCTCCTCTTTGGTCCCCATCACCCTGAACAAACCCAAATTCAGGCAGGCTCCTCCTTCCTCCTCGGTCCCCATCACCCTGCAAAAACCCAAATCCAGGCAGGCTCCTCCTTGCTCTGGGATCACCATCACCCTGCACACACCCAAATTCAGGCAGGATAAACCTCCTCAGTCCCCATCACCCTGCACAGCCCCAAATTCAGCAGGCTGCTCGTGGCTGGCAGAAGGCAGAGCTGCCTCCAGCCCCTGCAGCTGCAGGAGTGGCCCCTTGCCCTGAGGGATGGCTCTGCTGGAAAGGCAGCAGCCATTTATCCCTCCTACCTGGCAGCTGTGAACCCTCCGATGATCATTTAACACAAAAAGACATTAGTATCCATTATAGATACGTCTGGAGTCCCCTTCTCCTTCTAAAAATGTCCAAAATGTCAATAAAGCAAAAATTGCTTACATGCTTTGCTGAAATGCCACACAAAAAAAACCCAAAGGTGCTTAGTAGCTTCTTCAGAGCAATAGAAGTTTCAGAGCAGCAATTAGCTTATCTTTTTCAAAGTCTACCATGGGCTTTTTTCAGCTTTTATAAAAGAAAAAAAATGAATCAAGATCATTTAGAAATCCAGCCAACAAGTGAAATAAACGTTTAACTATATTTAAGCCTAACATAAACAAATGCTGACAACTCAAATGATAATTTTTAACATTGATAAATTGAGAGTGCACATGAAAGCTGTGGACTAGAAGACACTTTCTGGACTCTCATACCTCGGAACCTGTGATGCCAAAAAAGCAAATAAAAGAAAGCAGCAAGAGCTGGGCACGTGGGCCTGCAATAACAACAGCAAACCAAGAGAACAGGCATCAAAATGTTAGATACCAACAAAGACCTTGGCCAGGGCTGAAGGAGATAAGGTAACAGAGCTTCTTGAAAAGAAATCAATACCTGAAACCAAAGAGGATCATTGAATTAGAAAAACTGTCCTTTTTTTTTTTTGGCACTCAATTTTTAATGAGCAAAATGTTCACTGCCCAAGCCAGATATGCTGCCAATGCCTTTTAAGTGGTGTTTGCTGGTGATTGATGGTATATTCTACTAAAAGTATGATAAGAAGCAAACTAATGAAAAATCATCAGTGGAAATGAAAAAAAAAACAAACAAGGACCAAGATGTTCATCAAATGCCCTTCTTCAAAATGCTACAGTTTTAATGTTTGGCAAATAATAATAAAAACAAACCCAAACCCACACAGAAAAGACCTGAAGAGCAAATCAAGGCATTTTGAGTGTATAAAGAAAATTTAAGACTGTTCATTTTCCATCAAGTCTAGTTACTTGTCCTACATCTTAAAGAAGTTGCAAGCAAATACTGCAATTTAATACCTTCGCTTGTATTTCCTAATTAACAAATATAATTCGGCAGATTTGCAAATTGGCTTCAATTCAGGAAAATATTAACCATCTGCCTGAAACTAAGCACATTTTATACCTTCCTGAAGTCAGCTGGAAAGAGAAGCATGCATGCCTATATGCTAAAAATTAAACATATGCTCCAGTGATATGCTGAAATGGAGCCTTGGTGTTAAAAGGTCCTAATTCATGCTTGAAACCATCTTGAAATTCTTTGGTGAAAGGCAGTATGGCAAGAAAAACACTGGGTTTATCCTCATTTGAGCCACTAAACTTCAGACTATACATATATTTTTTAAACCAGATGACAGAACAGACACCTCATCATTCGCTCTGGTTCTGCAAAGGGGTACCCCCAAATATCTGATTGCAAAACCAAGGCCTGAAGCTGAAAGATGCACATTATTTTCGTGGTCTTGGGTAAGCATCTGCAGCGGGGCTGCAAAAACTAACGAGCTCAGCAGCCCCATCACTCATTTGACAGGCTCAAGATGCTCGCACACGTATCAGCTGGGTTATTTTTAAAGCGACGCAGAAATATACACAGAAATATACACGGAAATAAACACCCGTCCATGAGACACACGTATATCTTTCTATTCCACGGACGCTCGGCTGTCTCCCTGGGGCCATTCCTGCCA